>NC_056706.1:4715872-4750872 GCF_018831695.1 Puntigrus tetrazona | reverse complement strand
ATTTAATAAAACAAGAATAAAAATCAAAGAATGAAAATAATATTTCGTAAAAGCATGAACATTTCAATTCAAATTTGCTCCATAGAAAAACTGTGTGTGTTAATGAAACAAATCAAATAATAAAGCATTAATTAAAATATTAAATATACAAATTTAAATATATATTCTATGCACTGATACTCAAAGTTTTGGGGTTAGTAAATTATTGTTAGAATTTGAATTGAACAAAAGTGACCGCAAACTTTTACATTATTATTATATTATTATAATAAAAATAATATTTCTAATAAATGCTGCTTAACTGATTGAAGATAACAAATGTTTCTTGGGCAGCAAAACACAAAGCGATTTATGAAAGATCACGTGACACCGCTTTTTTAATATTTTCAAATAAAGGGAATGGTATTTTAACTTCTATTAATATTTTGCAGTTTTTATTGTATTGTCAAACAAATAAATGATGAGCATAACAACAAATACAAAAAAAAATGTATTGAACAGTGGTGTAAAAACATGTTTTCACAGTGAAAAAAATTAATAAATGCTGTTTGGAGTTTATATTCAAGGCGAGCTGTTCCTTTAAGGAAATCAAGCCCTGTTCAAGCTTAGTATGAGGTGAAGGATATTACAGTCTTCACGTTACAGTGTATTTACATACACAGTTACTCAATAACTCTAATTAACTAAAAGTGCTTAACGTGTGGGAAACACAGGCGCTAATGTAGATTTCACTCAGAAATCATATAACGTTACACAATAACGAAACACAACCATCCTGAGAAAGATGCCAAAAAAACAACCGTTGAATTAAATGACATTTTGTCACACGGGGACGTCCCGCTGTGCCACGCTCTCCAGAAACAGCTTGTGACAGATCTGTCCACACACTTCAGCCTGCCACACACACACCAGCACAACACGCATTCTTATATTTTTTAACGCATTCGGTGTGAAAGTCGGGCTCCGTTCCACTCTGATGCCACGTTCAACATTTCTCATCTGTTGACAAGAAATAATTGAGTTATATTTCGTTGTGACAGGCTGAGGACGAGCGAATGATTGCCTCCATTTTTCTTCATCAGTCCTTTCGATACCTTCTGCTTGCCTTGTATTACACATCTGCTTATGGCCAACAAGCGAGGAAGACATCAGACAAGACCTCTGAGACCTTCAGCCGGCGCCTTCAAGATGAAGAGTGTCGGGTTTTTTTGACCCGCAAAAACATTCCTGCAAAAATAATGACTGTTTTCAGTAAATGTTTTTCTCTCTCTAGAAAGAAAAATAAAATATAAAGGCAATTTAAGTAAACCTTTTAAGAATAAGATGTGTGTGATATGTGTGTGTGTGTGTATTTTATTGTATAAAAATATATGAATAATAATAATAATAATGATAGTTAAATAATAGTTTTTGTTACTTAACCAACTACAGTTGCGGTCAAAAGTTTACATTCCCCTTGCAGAATATGTAAAATGTTAATTATTTTAGAGTATAGAAAATATAGTAAAGAAAAACAACATATGAAGAACCGGGCTGGGATGAAAGCTTTTTGAATGTAACTTATTTTGTCTTCTGGGAAGACATGTAATTATCTTCTGTAGGATCTGTTCAAAAGTTTTCACCCCCTCTTTTTTTTTTTTTTTTTTTTTTTTTTTTCTTCTTCCCTCCTTCAGGAGCATCAGTGATTGTTTAAACCTTCTGTAATAGTTACATATTAGTCCCTCAGTTGTCCTCGATGTGAAAAGATGGATCTCAAAATCGTACAGTCATTGTTGGAAAGGGTTCAAATACACAAAAATCCTTACAAACAAGAAAAAAGCTGGATTTGTGTGACCCAAAGTTAATTTCTGAAGAACAGCAGGAAGTTCAACTGTTCAGGACAAACAAGGGAAAAAAAAAAAAAAAAAAAAAAAAACACAGCTGTGGATCAAACACAGTCTATCAATCAAGGGGGTGTAAACTTTTGAACAGGGTCATATTCATAAATTCAACTATTATTTTCTCTGTCTTTTATGTGAATAAAATGTGAATCAGGTTGGTACTAAATAAACGATAACATGCATTATGGCAAAATAATCAACATTTTGCAGATTCCTCAAGGAGGGGGGGGGGGGTGTAAACTTTTGACCACTACTGTAGAAGTAAATGGAATAAACAGGACAGAACAAAACTACAAAAACTAAGCATATGCCATTTTTTAAGATACGTTATTAAAAATAAAGATTCTTTATTGACAACAAAAGTTCCCACTGAATTGTAAAGTGTGTCCCAGTGTGTTCCCAATAAAAATGGATTGAGTAAACTAATTTTTCAAGTATAAATTCATTGCATGTAATGCATTATTGCACTGTAATAGATTCAAATGAAAAAGAAAAAGCAACAAATGCATTTTTGTGACTACACCGACAATATAGCAGAGACAGAACACTGCGCAATCAGAATCTCAGTTTTATATTACCTAATATGCAGTTGGTCAAAGCGGTAATCAATGTAGCTAATATGTGGAAATGTCCTACCCACAGCAGAAATCTAAAAATAATCTCTCCGTCATGAAATATTAACCCTAGAGTGGCCACATGGGCAGGGGAACCGCGCATCATGTGCGAGGGTGAGACGGTCAGGGACGTTTGAGCTCATGCAGCACAATCATAAAAGAAGCACATCAGTCCTGCTCCACACGAGGGGAACTACATACGCTGCAGGCCATTTCGTTCACTCTTTGAGTTTCCTTTATGGAAACTGTCTCCAAACGGCCAGCACTACAGTACAGTTCTCTGCTGCTGCTGTTTATCATCAAATATGGATGAAAAGACTTTTGTGAAGCTCGTGTTGGTCAGACAGTCGCTCATATGTCAGTCTGCTCTTTTTAAAGCAGGTGCACAGCCAGGGGTTATTTTAAAGGGCCATATCATAAAAAAAAAAAGCTGACAGGGGCAGACCTGTGAAGTGAAGACCATTTCAGGTGACTACTTCTTGAAGCTCATCAAGAGTGTGCCAAGCAGTAATCAAAGCAAAAGGTGGCTACTTTGAAGAACCTAGAATATAGACATATTTTCAGTTGTTTCACACTTTTTGTTATGTATATAATTCCACATGTGTTAATTCATAGTTTTGATGCCTTCAGTGTGAATCTACAATTTTCATAGTCATGAAAATAAAGAAAACTCTTTGAATGAGAAGGTGTGTCCAAACTTTTGGTCTGTACTGTATATATATATATATATATATATATATATATATATATATATATATATATACACACATATATACATATATACACATATATACATACATACATATACATACATACATATACATACATACATATATATATATATATATATATATATATATATATATATATATATATATATATATATATATATACATAATATATATATATATACACATAATATATACATAATATATATATATATATATATATATATATATATATATATATATATATATATATATATAGAAAATTTATTAAATTTAAAAATATATGATGAACCAAAACATGCAGTGAATATATTTTAGAATGAATTAATTTTAAAAATACTAATATAATTATATAATGCAGAAGTATAATAACATTGTTTATTCATTATATATGTATAATTTTATAATATATTCAGCATTTTTAGAATTTTATTTTAAAATATAAATCACATTAACTGATAAGCAAATAATAATTTGGCCATTGTTTTAGGATACTGTTAATTAAGGCAGTTACAACAACTGATGATGACAAAATGTTACCATTGGCATACATGGAGAAGCTCAAGAGATTAAACACGATCTCTCAAAAATGTGTGAAATGCCATTCATCATCACATCAATTCCAGACGGATAAAATCAACTCACATCCCACATCTTTGCTTCACTGAATATCCCGTTTAGAAATACATCACATTACGGAAGTAAAACGTAGTTGTGAAAGCTGACTTGAAGGGTCAGAGTGGGTGGATAACAGTCATGTAAAACAAAATTATGACTGTTTTTGGTGAAAACAAAAAAAAAAAAAAAAAACCTTGACTGAGATCATAAGTGGTCTTCAGGGAAAAAAATAAAAAGCTACAAATGTGTAAAACGTTCTTGGCAAGAGTCAGCATATCAAAGCCAGTAATATCGAGAATTACTCACAAGCTCTGAACGAGTGAAGCGGCGTTGAAGGACTGGGCTGCAATGAGAAATGAGATGCAGTTAGTTGATGGTGCATTGAAGGCCGTTATCTAAATCTTACACGGAGACGGTGTCTGCGGCAGTGTAATTATGAAAGTTTAACACCAGGCACCTCAGCATGCTGCCTTTAATTAAAAACAGATTTCAAAGGTTGTTGGAGTGTCAGTTCAATTAGCCTTAACATCTGAATTTGTCGATTTCTTTCACCAGCTGAACTCTGTTGAAACTTGAGTTCACCTTAAGACACTTCCATTCCCAGTGGTGGAGAAAAAGGAAAGAGGAAAAAAAAAAAAAAAAAACACGCCAAAAGGACGTGAGAACTTCTTTTCATAAAAGTCCATTTTTCATTAATAGAACACACTCATTAGCTTTACTTCATATTCATAACCTTATGTTTAGGCAAAGTAATTTAATGAGTCCACAAGGGGTCTTTTGAACACTGGGGAAAACAGATGCGTTATTCCTATCGTGACACAATATCAACAAGAGAAAAAAAAACAGCAAACACAATGACTGCTTGCTTGAGGGAAACTAATTTATAAATGATGTTGCCCTTTATTTACAATAGAGCTCAAAAATGGACTGCGGCACTTTTTTTTTAAATACATACAGCATAAAATAAGGTCTGAAACTTGTATATATTTTGTACAATTGGTCGATGAAAGAACGTACCAACTCCTCTGGGAAGTAAAAAAAATAAATAAAAAAATGCACCAAGTATTATTTGCCAATCATGCTACATGAGGTTTCGCAACACTTGTAGAAATGGTGTTACTTGTTATTTTTATTTGCATTTTTATATTCCGTTTTCATTTTAAATTTTATTAATATTTTATTATTATTATTTATTAATACTTTGTGTGCATGTTTTTACATTTTATGTCAGTTTTAGATAGATAATAAACCCTTTTTGATTCCTCCACTTTAATTTTTTTAGCACATTAAGTTAAATGGAATTAAATTTAGAAACAATGTCTTTGTATTTTCAGTTAGCACTTATTTTAAATAATAAAAATGTTTGAATGGTTTTCATTTTAGTTTTCGGTAAACTATCGCTAATAACCCATAGCCTAAATAAAAGCATATCTAAACTCAACTCACAAATCTGTTTTATTAAAATTTTGTGACTGAACATAAAAATAAATTAATAGGTGCATAGTGACATTTCATTTTGTTTCAAAGTGGCTGATCATTTTTATGCTAAATTAATTTTAGACAAGACAGAACAGGTTGCTTTTGCTATAAAACAAGCCTCAGCTTTCAAATGTTGTCATTTTTAAAGAAATTCAAACAACAAAAAACATTTTTGTTGCTCTTTAACGAGTCGCGGTGTCGCTGTAGTATCTCAGTTCAAGGGTCGTGTGAACCAATGAGATCTTCCCCTTTACTAGTCATAGCCTGAAATAAATATGAATGAACATCAGAAGGTATCTTGTTTCAACCGCAGAAAGATGTCCATAAACACTATTTGTCAAGTTTGCCAACATTAATCTATAATCAGTCTGTTCGTCAGACAAAATACAAAGGGTCAATTCTTAAAGAAGACAAAAAAAAAAACCCTGCTGGGGCAATGAAGTCCATTTCTTGACATTTGGGCAGTCCCAGCCAACTGTTTCCTTACAGACAACTGGGACCAGCAGCATTTCGCAATATTTACGTAACCCATTTAACTAGCCCCTGTTTGCTGCTCATATTCAATATTTCATGCACCTCACCTCGAGTTAATCTTTAATAGTCTGTCCTACTTCAGCCTGGATACATTTTTTTTGTGTATCTGTCAAGGATACCAACACTCCCAATGAAGGGTCAGAATCCAGGGTCATATCATCTGGGTTTTAAATACATCAGAGTGATCTGACACCTAAAACCTTTCTAGAGGACAGAGGCAACGAGATCTGTTTGCTTTCTAACTATGGAAATGCGCAGGCAAAATATTTTGAGAACATTGAAGCACAGTACAACTCTTTCTGGACAGATTAAATGCTGTGATCAATATCCTCAAATGCAAATATAGAAACAGAAACGTGCAAGGAACGCAAAACTATTTCTGAAAGCCTCGTTTGTCCTTTGTTCTTATCAATTTAGATGTTCAAAACTGCTTAACCTTTTACATCTATATTAACACTAGATTACGACCATTTTTTACATCTGGAGTACGCAACACCACATCTTTCGAAAGAAAGAAAAGTTTAACCAGTGTTTCAAGCAGTGTTGGGAAAAGTTACCTTTGAAAGTAATGCACTACAACATTGCGTTAATCCCAAAGAAAGTAAATAAACGAAATAGCAACTGAATGTTACATTCTTAAAAATAAAGGTGTTTAAAAGGTTCTTCACAGCGATGCCTTAGAAGAACCATTTTTTGGTTCCACAAAGAACCATTCAGACAAAGGTTCTTTAAAAAAACCATTTGTTTCTTACCTTTTTTATCATTTGAAGAACCATTTTAAGCCACAAAGAAGCTTTTGTGAAACAGAAAAGTTCTTCAGATGGTGAGGTTCTTTGTGGAACCATTTAGACAGAAAAGTTCTGCTTTGGTAATTGTGAAGCACCCGGATCTCAGAAAAGTTGGAACGGGGGCAACAAAGGCTGAAAATGCAATAAATTTGGAAAAGATTCAGCTGAAAGAACATCTAGCAATTAATTAAGTTAAATGACATCAGCTATAAAAGGGATGTCTCAGAAGTAAAGATGGACAAGCTGTGAAAGAAGGCAAGCTGGAGAAATCTTGAAGACCTTATTTGGATACCCGTGGTCTTCAGGCACTGCAGAGGACACTGCATCACTCATCTGCACGATTCTGTCATTGATATTATTAAATGGGCCCAGGAATACTTCCAGAAATCCCTGTCGGTAAACACAATTTGCCATGCCATCTGCAGATGCCAACTAAAGCTCTATAATGCAAAAAGGAAGCCACATGTGAACGTGGTCCAAAAGCACTGTCAGGTCCTGTGGGGAAAGGCTCATTTAAAAAGGGCTGTTTTAAAGTGAAAAAGTGTTCTATGGTCAGATGAGTCCAAATTTGACATTCTTGCTGGAAATCACACCTTCCGAGACCTTCCAAGCGTTTTATCAGTGTTCAGATCATCTCTGATGGTATGGTTGTGCAGAAGTGTATACAGTAAGGGCAGACTGCATCTTTTGGAAGACACTATGAATAATGAAACCTGATGATAAAGTGATAGAAATGATAAAGGTTTTAGAGCAACATATTCTTCCCTTCAGATGACATCTATATCAGCAAGAAATTGCAAACCCACATACTGCAGCTATCACAACAGCATGGCTTTGTAGAGTCCGGGTGCTGATCTTACACCTATAGAGAATATTTGGTGTATCATTAAACATAAAATACATCAAAGATGACCACAAACTAGTTTGAAACCTGTATCAGGCAAGAATGGGACCAATTTCCAACATCAAACCTACAGAAAAGCATAACCCGTAGAAGACATTCAATTTTAAATCAGTTCATTTTGTGCATACAATTGTAATATTCCAAATTTTTTATATTTGTTATGTTACATGTTTTACTGGGAATAAATTATTGGCTCATGTGATTTGAAATTCTTTTACCACTGTTGTAACTCTATATAATGTCTCAACATTTCCAGAATATGAATGTATATAAATTATATGAATATTAATATATATAGTACATGTAAAAAATTCTAAACATATGCTGCATGTGTGAATTATATATAATAAATATACACAATACACACATATTATGCATTTTTTTTTATTTTGGATGCGATTAATTGTTTGACAGAACTCCTTCGTGCTACTTTATGCATTACTGTTAAAACTGGTTTCAAGCCATTTAAAAATCAAACTGACCCTCAGCAGAAAGAGGGATTAGGAAGACACATGAAGTGTTTCATTGACTGTTGGAAAACCACTTACCAAAGGCATCATGGGAGCATTGGAATGGGTGTTTTGTCCAACACCCTTGGGAGTAATTCTCCAGCCTTTTCCATCTGACAACCCTTGCGTTCAATTTCTACAACTCTGATGTCAATACAAGGATTTGCGGCTAAATTACTGCAGCAAAAGACACAAAAGCAGACAGTAGAGTTACAACAGTGGTTTCGATCTTTCTAAAGCTTTGAGTTTAAAGCTGCCCGACCCTCCATACTCACAAACAATAACCAGAAGCAAAGACAATTATGTGAAAGCTGCTCCAATCAATGCACAATATCCCTAGTCACCTGTAATGATAAAACAGTCAAAAAGTAGACTGACACAAGAAGCTGGAGCTCACAGGAGAGTTTTAACCGTGACGTAGTGTTATGTTCTGAGGTGTAGGTGTGCTGACTACAAATCAATGTTTTAATCATTTCACTTAAGATGCTGAAGAGCCCCTCGGCCACATTAAATCTGCAACTTAAACTAATGAGCAACCATTGGAAAGGTTCAGTCCTACTACTTTTCTGTCCTGAATAATTCCTTCCTTTATTAGGTATTGATTTGATATCAGTCAATCCACTAATGCCCTGTTTATTACTCATGAGTGTGCATTTTAGTGACCCGAGAGTTATCGCATTTTATGCTATTAAATAAAATAAACACTTTATAATTGTGTTGAAGAGTACTGTTTTTGGCAGTTGAAGAGGTGTACCACATTTGCATTGATTTCATAAGGGATAATCCAATGATAGCTGTACATTAAATGGTTTTAATGCACCACATGAAAGCAAATTAACCACCCAATGTGAAGTGGTTTAAGCAAACCGGTTTAAAAATGACTCACAGATTCAGATTTGGCAACTTATTGTATCTATATTGTAGCCACAATGCAAAAACTGTATTCATGTAATGCATCATAAAAGCATTCTTAATGCACTAGTTATGCCACACTTGAAACAATAATTGTAACTACATATATTTAATACATTATAGATTCCTCATCATTGCATCTCAAACATTTTAATGCATTAAAAAAAAGACAGTCAAATTTTATAATGCATTTTATAATATAGATAGATAGATAGATAGATAGATAGATATAGTGAGAGAGATAATATATTCCTAAGGTATTCATAATCCAGAAGTTAAAAATGCATTATAAAATTTGACTGTCTCTTTTAATGCATTATATATATATATATATATATATATATATATATATATATATATATATATATATATATATATATATAGTCTATGTACACTGATACCAAAAAGGGAAAAAAAAAACATTCTTTTAATATATTTTTGTTTTTGCATTAGAAAAATAGCCATATGTTTTAAAATAGCCAATTTAATATTTAAAAAAAAATTTTTTTATAGTTGATAGATTCTACAAACGTAAATTAATAGAATTGCATAGGTATTTTAAAGATAAATATTAAAAAAATCTTACTTTAACAAGCTTCTTCATGACAGTTGATGAATATTTATGGCCAGTAAATTTTCTCCATTTACTCACCATTGGCTGGTGTGGCAATGTTGTGACCCCCACCTCTGTAAACGAGAATATAATAAACTGAAACCCAATTTTAAAACCTTTTAAGTCTTCCTTGATTGTCTATTTAATGAGGCATTTGGTCATTGTAAGAATGAAACCCAATGCAGAGCAGAGCCCTTCAGCAATGCAGTGTTGATTAGGGATCACACTCACTGAACAGTGACGAAGACAAAGATGACAGCAGTATTTGAACGGCTCCAATTAAACTCTGCTCAATGATTCGTGTCATTTGTTTACACGGTTCTTACAGGCATCATTGATAGTGCGGTAAACACAGCTTGTCGTCAGAAGAGAGATTAACCAATCCATTAGACAAACACTTGTGCACTTGTGTGTATAGCCCACTGACCTGGGGAGGAACCAGCATTTATCATCCCAAACCTGTCTGACTTACCTCTGCGGAAAACAAAACATTACAGTAAAAAAGAAAAAAAAAAAATAGTCAGGCGGGTCCAAATTTGTTTATATTACATATGAACATATTTAATATATAAATAGCAATTTTGTAAAATATAAAATTGCATGTGTGTGTACTAATTTTAATATTTTTATTCTTTTGTAAACAAGAACCTTTATTTTGGATGCAATTAATTGTTTGACAACACTAGTCAATAATAACAGAATTTTAAATTCTAAATTCTTAAAAATAAAGATTCTCGATTGATAAAGAGGACCCCATTAAGATCCTTTAACATCCAACGAATCTTTTGATTGCACAGATGTTCTTTACATTATTATATTACTCATGACACAAAGAAACGCATTGCTCACTGAAACCTCTTTGTCATTACTATGAATTCTGGGAACGTTATCAGATGTAAATAAAACCATTACATTTCAAGAAACAAAACCTTTGTGATGTACGAATTGTGGTTCCTCTAACTCAGCTGGTACGGCATGTCATTGGTTTGACTCCCAGGGCACACCTGTGACAATACAAAAAAAAAAAGTACACAATAAAAAGCATCTGTCATATACATTGTAAAGAAAGCATGACACCCAGAGACTGTTTTTCCAGCCATTCTTTATTATCACTGCAAGTTATGGAAGTCTGAACATGACGATGAAATGCACATAAATAAATATTAGCCGTAGAGATGTAGTGGGAGATCGGACGTTAATAATAGAATCTGCTTACATGTAGTTAGTGATGATTAAAAGATGATCTTATTTAAAGAAGAGCTTGTTTGGCAGATATTAGATTAAAAGAGTAAAAGGCAAAGAAATGAAACAACTCTGAGCTTCAAGGCAAACATCCTTCATTCGTTTGAGTGCAATCATCTAAGTGAATCGATATGTCAGTTTCCTCCATTGTGGAAAAAAAGAATAGAATTTTCCTACTGTATGGTATAAACGAAAGGAATATGGAAAAGCATTCCGTCAGGATTTCCTTAAGAAGCCAGAGACAGGGCTTTGACAGGCATTTAACGCACCATGCACAAACGTCAAGCTCATGAGCCAAGAACATGGAAACAAACCGTTGTTGTAATAAAGCTTAAAGCATTGCAAAGATCTGCTAATCGTTCACATCTCACAAATCATAAAACATCATTGTGCCAAGATGAACATACATTTATATATATCTCTAAATTAACACAGAACCGAGGAATAAGGTGGACGCTGAATCCATAATCTCACGTGAAATGTTTAATCTACTATGATCGGAACAAACGAAACAAATTATTGGTCAATATTCATTGCACGTAAAATGGAGCATATGTATTTAATTTGCCGTGAATGAAAAAGAGGCTGATATTTCGCCAACTCAGTTAAGAGCTTTCATTTGCGTTACATGAAATATGACGTTAAGAGCTGTAGTTCATTGGTAAACGATTGGAAAAAATCAAGACACCGTGGATCCGAAACACGGAGCCTGAGGACCAACGATTAAATGAACGTCGCACTCTCCACATAAAACAATTCTGTGCGTCAGAATTTAAAATGTTCGCAAAAACTGAGTGAATAAAAACGGGATCGAGTTCAAAAAAGACGACGGGGGGTTGATGTGAACGAAACAAACTGGTGGTGTTACACACTAAAACAAGCGGTTAGCTTCTCATGGGAATCAAGTGCGCGCTGAGAAACTGGTCCGTTCCCCAACAGCGCCGTCAGTTCTGAGGCAGACAGAGAGGTGTCAAATTGAGTCGTTAAGCTGCGGAGAGATTGCTTCTTAACGAGGGGAGTCCAGGGAGCCGCTTTCCTTCACGGGAACATTTTGAGAGCCCCGCAAAACTGCTCCGATAATTATCGCAGCAATTAAATGCACGCTCTCCCGCTCACGCCCCGGAAAAACTTCCTGCTTTTTTTTTTTTTGATATAACGAACTGCAGAACTTGAGATATCAGCCGGTTTCTTTCAGATACGAGCAGCATACTGTAGAGATGTAGACGTGATGATATTTGGATTCTCTGGCACGAATAAATACGCCCCATATACACACACATTCACACGTACAGTAAGTGTCTTTAGCGAATCGAATATACAAAACAGGCAACACAACAGTGAGAGCGATTTTTGAGGATGCCAACATTAGACGCGCTTTCCTGAACGGTGGGGGGAATTAGTGGTGGGGTCGGATCACCGAGGCCATGCCACTGTCCCGAGCACTCACGGATGTCAAGCAGCCAGGGTTTGCTCGACGGACCTTTTTTCTAACAGTACTGTCCCGTCACAGACAAACAAACATATAAAGTGTTACGTTACATTCAGTAGTATGTAAATCACAGATCTGTTTTGACCCTCTGTGCACCTGGTACGTCTGAGATTGCCGGAGGTCTTTGTAGGAGATGGATGTAGTTTCCTCCTGGTAGCCGTGAAGAGATGAGAAAAAGACAAAGAGAAAGGTACTGAATCATCGGGTGGACGGCGTCCAGTTTTATCCCGTGGCTTTGGAGTTTTCCGCAGGGGTGGTGTCTTTACTCAAACGCACGATCTCCTGAGACAAAACTTCCAGATCCTGCAAACCAAACCAAGAATTTCAAGTGATTCTGTTGAGCAGTACACGGTTTAAAATGTGTGGTAGTTGTGTACTGTAAATGTTTTTTTTTGTTTGTTTTTTTTTACAGTTCCTCCCTCCTGCTAAGCTGTACGTATTAGCTTGAAAGCAACCCAGAATAGCCCACCCAAAATATGTTGGTTTTAAAAAAAAGAAGAAAGGTACGAAGGTCCCATTAGGCAGTCAGGCCCGAGTTTAGCTGCAATCTCGCATGGTATTATACTCTCATTCTCTCACAAACAAACACATGCTCGCACACACCACAGCAGAGGCAGCGTTGCATGCACCGTGTGCTCAGACTAAAGCAAAAAAAGCCATCAAATATTAAGTGGGCTGTTTGTTTCTGGGCTGGCGGCCCCAACTGCCAGTAAATATTCATGAGATGGTTGCTCGTTGGATTAGAAAAAGACGTCCAAAGTCCATAACGGTGGCCATTTTGGTCTGTAGTTATGGCTTCCCCATTGATGGTTTTCTCTGCAAAAGCGTGTCAATATTCCCCCCAAAATGAAAAGACAGACTACATAGCATTATTCAAAATATAGCTCAATGCAATAAAGTATAATACATCTAAAATTATATGGTATATTTTGCATAAAATCTGATTTGATTTGAAAATTAGTTTGAATCATTTTAACTGAAAATATGCACATATCTAATTACAATATTGAAAATATTGAAAAATGACCCATTCAAAGGAAAAATATTTATACACCATAAAACTATGCAAGGCTTTATGTAAATTTAATTTGTAAAAATTGTATTGCTGTAAAAAATACTGTAATTGGCAATGTCAATCTATTAATAATTTCAACTGATAATTACTGAAAATATATTATATATATTAAATATATTATATATATTAAAAAAACAACATTTTGTTACTGTATAAATAATGTATTAATAATGTATTATAAAATGAAAATGAGGTCCTAAAAATGAATCTGGGCTATGGTTGGGTGAATAATTTTAATT
This sequence comes from Puntigrus tetrazona, assembly GCF_018831695.1. Classification (NCBI taxonomy): domain Eukaryota; kingdom Metazoa; phylum Chordata; class Actinopteri; order Cypriniformes; family Cyprinidae; genus Puntigrus; species Puntigrus tetrazona. The sequence continues at coordinate 4,737,248 of NC_056706.1, read as the reverse complement.
TAAAAAAGTTACAAATTATATCTAATTATAAACTTAGACTAGCCTTGAGAGATGTCATTTCTTTCTCTTCTATTCTGCTCATAACTTTTTTTAAATGAGTTACAAAAAGGTAGATTGTCCCAATTTGAATCTGAAAAACAAAACTGATTACCTCTTGGCTAACTGCTAATTTAATCAAACAGCTCAACACAGTGGATATGTTTATGAAACTGGTCCCTGAAGACAAATGTATCTTAGTGAGATTTGTCTTTGACTTGGAGAGCATTATAAAGTGTGATATAAACTTCAAAAAGCACTTTACAAGGGTAAAGGTTTTGATGGTGTAATGAGCACCATGAGAAACAGAGAGACAGACATACAGAAAGAAAAGTTTCTGACCACGTCTTGAACTGCTGTAGCTTGAGCTTATTGGCTTTTGAGCATCTCTAGATTTTTCTCATCTTGTCTGCAGGAAAAATGAATGCCTAATCGTCTGTCAACGAACTAGATTCATCACGGGCGCTCACTGCTGCAGCAGCCTGCAGGATCGTTTTCACTGTGTTTCTGAATCAGCTGCAGCATTCAACACGTTTAAGTGCATGTAATCCAAAGCATGAAGATGATCATCATGATATATATATATATATATATATATATATATATATATATATATATATATATATATATATATATACAGACGTGGACAAAATTGTTGGTACCCTTTGGTCAATGAAAGAAAAAGTCACAATGGTCACAGAAATAACTGTTATCTGACAAAAGTAATAATAAATAAAAATTCTATAAATGTTAACCAATGAAAGTCAGACATTGTTTTTCAACCATGCTTCAACAGAATTATTTAAAAAAATAAACTCACGAAACAGGCATGGACAAAAATGATGGTACCCTAGAAAACACTGAAAATAATGTGACCAAAGGGACATGTTAATTCAAGGTGTGTCCACTAATTAGCATCACAGGTGTCTACAACCTTGTAATCAGCCATTGGGCCTATATATATGGCTCCAGGTAATCACTGTGTTGTTTGGTGATATGGTGTGTACCACACTCGACATGGACCAGAGGAAGCAAAGGAAAGAGTTGTCTCAAGAGATCAGAAAGAAAATTATAGACAAGCATGTTAAAGGTAAAGGCTATAAGACCATCTCCAAGCAACTAGATGTTCCTGTGACTACAGTTGCACATATTATTCAGAAGTTTAAGATCCATGGGACTGTAGCCAACCTCCTGGACGTGGCCGCAGGAGGAAAATTGATGACAAATCTAAGAGACGGATAATCCGAATGGTAACAAAAGAGCCTAGAAAGACTTCTAAAGAGATTCAAGGTGAACTTCATGCTCAAGGAACATCAGTGTCAGATCGCACCATCCGTCGTTGTTTGAGCCAAAGTGGACTACATGGGAGACGACCAAGGAGGACACCATTGTTGAAAACGAATCATAAAAAGCAAGACTGGAATATGCCAAACTACATGTTGACAAGCCACAAAGCTTCTGGGAGAATGTCCTGTGGACAGATGAGACAAAAATCGAAGTTTTGCCAAGGCACATCAGCTGTATGTTCACAGACGAAAAAATGAAGCATATCAAGAAAAGAACACTGTCCCTACTGTGAAACATGGAGGAGGCTCTGTTATGTTCTGGGGCTGCTTTGCTGCGTCTGGCACAGGGTGTCTTGAATCTGTGCAGGGTACAATGAAATCTCAAGACTATCAAGGAATTCTAGAGAGAAATGTACTAGCCAGTGTCAGAAAGCTTGGTCTCAGTCGCAGGTCATGGGTCTTGCAACAGGACAATGACCCAAAACACACCGCTAAAAACACCCAAGAATGGCTAAGAGGAAAAAATTGGACTATTGTAAAGTGGCCTTCTATGAGCCCTGACCTCAATCCTATTGAGCATCTTTGGAAGGAGCTGAAACATGCAGTCTGGAAAAGGCACCCTTCAAACCGGACACAACTGGAGCAGTTTGCTCATGAGGAGTGGGCCAAAATACCTGCTGAGAGGTGCAGAAGTCTCATTGACAGTTACAGGAAGCGTTTGATTGCAGTGATTGCCTCAAAAGGTTGCGCAACAAAATATAAGTTAGGGGTACCATCATTTTTGTCCAGGTCTGTTTCATGAGTTTATTTTTTTATAATTCTGTTGAAGCATGGTTGAAAAACAATGTCTGACTTTCATTGGTTAACATTTATAGAATTTTATTTATTATTACTTTTGTCAGATTAAAGTTATTTCTGTGACCATTGTGAGTTTTTCTTTCATTGACCAAAGGGTACCAACAATTTTGTCCACGTCTGTATATATATATATATATATATTGCTAATGCTTTTAGCTATTAAGCACTTAAGGACTACATTTGGTAATAATGATAATCAAATGAAACCATTATTCTTCCAAAGTTTACAGGTGTGTGCATACTACAGCTTGCAACTGACTTTTAAGTTGCAACTATGTCTTTTTAAGTATCAAACTTCAAACATGTCCACTGCTGAAGTTGACCAGATCTTCAAAAGCTTCCTAAGATATTCGTGGATCGATTTAGAAAGGTTTGCGTTGCAGGAAACTTTCTGTTCTTAGTAATGGCCGAGCTATGCAGAGGGATCGTCACTCCATCCTGGTCTTAGTTTGCATCGTTTGTCTCTGCCAAGGTTACGGCAGGGTGTTTTTGTAACCTACAACTCCCCCTGGGCACACGCACACACAAAATGCACTCCGCCAACATCCAGACTGTCTCCGGGCCTCACTTCGGCTCAAACGCCCCCTCAGTAAGGATTTTATTCGCATTCACAAAACAGAGCACCATGCATCACACATTGGTGCATTAATAAAGAATGTAACGAATGCGAAGTGGCAGGTGCGCACATACCGTCTCTGAACGTGGCTCATCCAATCAAATGTATAATGTATTACTGTTTCGAGTCTTTTGTTTTTAACTCAAGACTTACGTAACGTGAAGCTTCAGTTTTTGCACCGATTCCAGACTTATTCATTCGTTTGCATCCATCCAGCTCCATTTAAACAGAGATATAATAAAACGAAGTACCTTTTATTTGTTATTTAAATCACTGGATTATACAAAAAACAGACATTACTATGTGGTTATATAATCTTTAAGACATTTTTGGGTTTTGTTTCCAGCCTTGTGATATATATCATAAATGTACTGTTTTATCCACAGTTTTAGCTAAATTTTCAGCAGGCATTTCTTTATAGCTTTTAGTGTCACATGATACTTAAAAAAAACATTCTAACATGCTCATTAATAGTATTTCTTATTATCAATGTTAATGCAATAAATTGACATTTATAATATTATAAAAGATGTCTTTTATCAAATAAAAGCCGTCTTTTTAAGAATTCTGAGAAAAATGTATCAGTTTCTACTTTATTTTTAATCAAATAAATGCAACTTGGTGAGCATAAGAGACTATAATATCACAGCAGATGCTACAGTTTGTAATATAACTCAAACAAACCAACACATGGCTTCACTACAGGAACAAACCAGCCATTAACGACGTGCGGCTCTGGAAATATCAAGAGGGGTGTGAGAGGTTAATTGTCATTAGTCAATCTGTGTGATGGTGTAATCCCATCAAACGCATCACCCTGCTGGCTGCCTTGACGTGCACTTTCTATTCCTGCTCCTAGAAACGTTTTAGCATTAACAACACACCCACCCTCTGCTTGCTGATGAATAAGACCTCTCAGTGGAGTCTCAGGACCATATCACAGCAAGCCACCTACACACACACACACACACGTCCGAACACACAGTCTGTCGATCACGCTGTCATGGTGACTTCAGTCATCTTTTTTCTTGCAGAAGGAAAACTCATGGTCACTTCACCTCTACTCACCTGAATGAGTCATTGCTCAACACGGTTGAGCTCTTTATTCCCCATGAAGCATCAAAAGCAAGTCTTTTTTCTGAATCAAAGATAAGCCGAGGAACTTGGCCATTACTAATAGAGCACACTTGAAATCTTTACTTTTTTGCACTTTTGAGCAGAATTGAGAATTTATTTAAAAATGTGTAAAACTGAGTATGCAACAAAGTATTTGGTCCAACTTTATATTAGGTGGCCTTAACTACTATGTACTCGAAGTTAAATTAATAATTCGGTACAATGCATTTATTGTGTACATGTTTTTACATTGTACTTATATTTTTAAAAATACCTATATGTAATTACATCTGTAATAATTTTTTGTTGACCCATCCATTACACCTTAACCTATCCTTAAACCTACTCGTACCACCAAACCCACCTCTAACCTCACCCGTATCCACCTCAATAGCAGCAAAAGTGTTTTGCAGTAAAATATGAACAATAAGTACATTGAACTTATTTTTTTTTGTGTAAGTAGATAGCAGTTAAGGCCACCTAATATGAAGTGTGACCAAGAATTTAAATCAGTGTTTTTTATCAAACAGCATTGGCTTTTTAAAAAAAAAAAAGTCTTAAAAGTTTAAAAGGACACCGTATGTTAAAAGCCTGACATATTTGAACCAATAAATAAATAAAGTGAGAGAAATTACATAAAATCCTAAAATGGAAAATAATTTTTATACTTTATACAGTTGAGCGTTGGTGAGAATGTGAAACTATATAGTTCTAATTTAGTTTGATATATTAAATATATTTCCATTCAACATTAACCATAAATTTCAAAAGAAAAAAAAAAGTCTATAAAAAAATATATATATAAAAAGAAAATTACAATAGAGTGTTGTCTATATATATATATATATATATATATATATATATATAAAATCACACACACAGGACAGGAGCATATTTTATATTTTGTTGTATATGTTCAATTTCTGATATCTAGTGAGCTTTCTTGTAGGTCTATAGGGACACATTCTGTGTGGGCTTTCAAAAGAAGGTTTTATATCCAACCTAAACTGACCTTGATCATAAAAGCATGTCTTTCCCACCCCAAACGGCTGGCCTTCCCTCTCTTTACCTTCTGTAGGTGCATGTTCTTTGTCAGTTGCTCTTCCAGCATGTTCTGCAGCTTTTTGTTCATCTCACGCAGGTTCTCGTCTCCAGGTTTTACCAAGTCCCTCAGCACAGAACTCAAACCTCCACGCTCACCCTGAGCACCATGAGCCACCGCACCTCCTCCGGATACATCTGAGAGAGAAAGAGAGAGGAAAAAGGTGCAATTTTAGAGACGGCAAACATATCACTCCAGTCTTCCAGTGCTTTTTAACCATGTTTTCCCCAGTAATGCCTCAACATCCATGAATAAAGATGATCTCTATCAGGGGGCCATTAGTGTCTCCTGAGTGAATACAGAGTGCTTGCGTTTGGAGGAAAGCATTTCGAACGGCTCTCGTCTCGCACGCCACAACATTTACGAGCACCTCGAGTGCAATCATCCGCAGGTTTTGACGAAAAGCTGTGCAAGTCTTAAAGCTGGCAAATAAACAACGCTGCGCATTCACGAGAGCCGCAGAGAATGAATTCTAGCTTTCAGGAAATTCAAACCCCGGGTTAAAGTCGAGAGACTGACAGTAGGGACGGAGTCAAGTTAAAGGCAGCACTGACAAGGTCTGTCGACAAAGTTCATGACAGTAACACGCAACCACGGAAGCGAGCGTAAGCGGGGGACATCGGTGTGGGGATGTAACTAGACAAGGTGGCGTGTTAAAAAATGAAAGATGTTGCTTAATTGATGATTAATGGAGGCGAGTGAGGTACTGGGTTGCCTGCTTAAAGCCGGGCTACTAAGATGTTGTCAGGTTCCTGGTAAACTGTCAGATAGTTTAGTGGAGTTTTTCCTCTGAGGGAGGACAGGGAATCGAGCTGGCCAGCCTCTGCGTGTCAAGGGCAAAAGCAATAAGTTCGATCGGGATGCTTCTTTCTCGGTTTTCACTTCATCTGGGTGAGTGGAGACATTCAAGGTCAGCTCAGTAGCGTGTCCCTAAACGGTGCTGTCAAATAACCTCTTACACCTGTGGTCTGATGATGGAGCACATGGGAAATGTGCCACTTCCTGCGGGTGTTTAAATGCAGCAATAAAATCTCTGCAGAGGCATGTTTTATTATGTGAAAAACACTGAATAAAAATACAAATAATTTAACAAAAAATATATGAAATTGAATGGGACAAAATTTATTGTAAACAACTTAACATTTTAACACACTATCTTACTAAATTTAAAACAAATGCTAAAAAGACATTGGGCTATAGATAATTCTACTAAATAAAAATACAAATAATGTAACAAAAAAAAATTGACGAGGACATAATTTATTGTAAAAAATCTTTTACATGTTTTAACACATTATCTTACTAAATTTAAAACAAATACTAAAACGAAATAAACTATACATATCTGAAGAAATAAACATACATTAATTAAATTTTAAAAACGTATATTTTTCTTAAATTTACTTTTGTGTTTAAATGAAGTTTTCTAGAAAAATAAGGCAAATGCATGTTTAATAATGTAAAAAAGATACTGGGCTATAGTCAGCTTTTTTAGTTAACTGTAAAAAAAAAAAACAATAAAAAACAAACACATGATATCAGTTAATACACAAACATACAAAAATTCAAACAAATAATTAAACGAAATAAACGATACATTTGTGAAGTAACAAACTTTTCATATTTATAAAAAAAACTATTATTTTTCATAAACAGCATTTACTTTAAGAGTACAAATACCAAAATCTAAACTGAAATTAGAAACCAAAGATAACATAAAACTACAATTCAAAAATTTTAACGTTTAATTTCCTGCCACTTTAGAAACGAAAAAGAACCTGTTATATACTGTGCGTTTCAGGAACAGTATTATGCATATCAAGTAGTGCACAGCAACCTGGATTTTTTAAAACATTAAGTTGCTCAAGCAACTGTGACCTGTTCTCATGACAGGCCATGTCACAGTTAGCTGAGGAGCTTAATGCATTGTTACATCACAGTATATCAAGCTAAGCACTAGCAATCTCACGCCTCTTTAACCTTATTAGATTGGCGGTATATATGTGTGGCTAACAGAAGAGCCTCACACGTGTTCAACATTAGGGCAGCACACGAGCATCGCAGGTCGCGGTGAGCCAATGCCATAGCCCACAGCCACCAAAATGAAGTAGAACGTGACGCACCGTAGCTAATTGAGATGTTAACTTCACCCCCCAGAGGCCTGTTCAACCTTTGAATGCATGGCTTTAAGCGTTGAAAGCCATGAATGACATTTGCCTCGCCCCTGAAGCCTGACAGTAAACACCACGAGGTGCAAAGCGCAGTCTTTGCTCTTTATCTGGACTATAAGATAATTAACCTTGTCAGCTTACCACAAAAGCATTAGCTGAACACTATGGCCGATGAATATTTCCAGCTTTAAAATGGCAAATGGATACGGTTACGTAGGGTCCTATGATTTACGCGATGCAGAAAGCACAGAAGGATTCGAGGAATCCGGTCATTAAAAAACTGAATTGACAGAATTTGCTAAATTCTGTACGGAGACGTATGTGACTATTGAACTGAAAAAACTGATTACACACACACACTGAAGCATGCTGCTTTAATATACATGAACAAATGAACTTAATATCTAGAACTGCTCAGTCACTTCATGAGCACTTTACTGTTTCTTGCTTGAAAAAAAGCTAGCATCATATCACATACAAACAGAAATCTTTTATTTTTTCCTCCCACAGGGCCTAAAAATGTTGTGTAAAATGCCATCACATTTGAAAGATTGATGATTGAAATTAATTACACCCACTTTTGACTGATAAATAAAAATTAAGTAAAAATTTGAGTATAGAAAAACAGAAATTAAGAAAAATGTTTAATGTTTAAAAATGTTTTGAAAAAAAAAAACAGATTTCAAAAAGGCCTCAAGTTATGCTTAACGTAAACTTGCAGCTTAAAAGCGAAGTGAAAACATTTTTTAATAAATAGAATAAATAAGTAGGAAAATATTTGAAATGAACTTTAGGATATGTATTTTCATCGACGTAAACCCAACTAATAAAATAACAATTATGGTAACAATAATTAATAATAGAATTATTGAATAGCAGCCAAAAAAATAATAAAAAAAGTCAAGGTATTAAATGCTTTAAATGATACAGAGTTGATGAAATATCTTAACATACTACAACAAAAACTACTACAATAAATTGAAACTAAACTAATCCAAAATAAACCAAACCAAACCAAACTAAACGGGGAAAGTATAAAGTTTGCAATTCTATGTTGCAGTACTGAACCTTTTTTTTTTTTCTTCTAAACTTTTCCTTTAGTGTCCTTTTCCAATATCCACTGCTTAGCATAGCAGCCAAATAGCCCATTACAACCAATGCATTGCTTCATTAGAATTCTATTAACATCTACAGTAGGGAAATCACAGGCTTCATCTCGTGTTGTTGTAGTGTCTCCTTTCTCCGCAGCATAATTCCCTCCCGGTATGAATAACTCGCCCTGAAGTTAATGCATCCTACTCTTTAGGGAACAAAACGAGTGAATCTTTCGATGGCTGCATCGATGTTTGCGCTAATGACATTGCAAATGGTAAAAAGCACACACCTATCTGTAACCAGTATTTCTTCCATATTGATCAGTGTCATTATTTCTAATCTGCTGGAGCGTACGGGGCGAGCACTCTACGGAGACGCTTTGATAAATCCACAAAGGAGATTTACAAAGAGGACTCCCTGCTCTAATGGCTGGAAAATGCCATGGCTTTCAAAGGTGTGGAATGGCGCCAGGCGCTCTCGCAGACGGACCAGCAGGGCATGTGAACCTAAGAAGCCAAGTCACGGAAGCAAACGAAGATGCTGGATATAAGGTACACTAAAGGCACGCAGATGTTCCTGACTCACGACTCAGGGGATCCCTGATCACACGCTCGGCTGGACTACGTCAGAACAGTGCTGAGGTCACAACCTGCAGAGAACGAAGTGGGACTTGACAGGGTTGTGTAACATTAAGAATGCAATCGAAAAAGCCTTTTAAATTCCAATTCAGCTACTGACTACAGAATTTATTTTCATGTAGGTAGCAATCAATTTTGAATACAGGAAAGTAGAATTACTTTCACCCCCAAATAATAATTTGTTGTAATTTTTATTATTAAAAAACACAATAAAACATAATATTCTTCTATATATTTTAATATGTACATTTTAGAAAAAACATGTTTGAATTTTTACATAAATATTGTGTTAAACTGAATGACAGTGTAACAATATTTCAACCAAATTTTGACATTTTATTCTCCAGAAATGTATTTGAAACCTTAAGATTAGAGACTTCACTTCCATTTAAAGTGCTTTCTATGGACATAAAATCACTTTAGTGAATTTCTTTTGATGCTGACATTCGTCTTTGACCCATATACCTGTAAATACCTTCAAATTATATACTGTATGTGCATGTATTTATATATATACACATAATAAATATACACAGCATATACACTGCCCTCCAAAAGTTTGTAAAAGTTTAGGACCATATTGGCATGAATCCTTTTTAATTTGTGATAATTTTGCACTGATAAGGGACAAAACGAACTACAAAAAAAAAAAAAATTATTACATAGAAAATACTTGCTTTTTAGAGTCATATCCACCATTAGCAGCTATTACAGCTCTGCATAATCTGGGCATCCAAGCTGTTAGTTTATTTAAACCTTGACTTGATGTATTACTCCAAGCCTCCTGAAGGATTGGAATAATAAAAGAATCACCCAAAGATGATTCACACTAGTTGGACACTTCTTACGGGCATCACATCACTTTGGCATGTATACATTGTCATTATTATGTAATCAAAATTAAAATTATTATTGCTGGTCTTCAATGATGATGTCAAGTTACTTTAATGTACAGTATTTGCACCAAACAATGCTGGTATCATCCAAAAACCACACTTCGCCAGGGGTGTTTCCAAACTTTTGGAGGGCAGTGTATTATGTAAACCAAAAAAATATATATTTTGGATGTGATTAATCACAATTAATCGTTTGACAGCACTAAATCAAAAACGTAAAAATTAAACCGAAGAATAAGGATATAACGACTCACTCAACTGAAAGTGATATATGCTTCGCAATACAGGATTCATGATTTTCTCACCATTATCTTTTTAAGAAAATTTGTTTTTTTTTCTGTCATTTATTACTCACCCTCACATCATTCTAAACCTTAAGACCTTCGTTCATCTTCTGAACGCAAATTAAGATATTTTTGAAAACTCGACTGACAGCAGCGCAACTACCACGCTCAAATGAATAATAGTGAAGACTTCATTGTAAATGAGTCCATGTGGCATCAGTGGTTCAGCCGTATGAGGATACTAGAACACTTTCTGTGTGCTAAAAAACCAAAAATAATGGCTTTATTCAACAATTTCTTCTCTTCAGTCAATCTTTGAAGCGTTCACGACCGTGCAGGATCAGTAAACTCGGATTTCATCAAAAATATCTTTATTTGTGTTCCGAACATGAACAACAGGGTTTGGAACAACACGAGGGTGAGTAATTACTGACAGATTTTTCATTTTTGGGTGAACTAGTTCAATTCAAATTCTAACTCACGAATTTGACGGAAGGCAATTCCTCAACTCTGGTACTCAACAGTGGATTACGAGCAAAAATGCCCTGCTGCATGTGGGAAGAAAAAGATAAGTGAACATAGTTACAGTGGAATATCACACCAACCACAGCCTGGCCTTGAAGAATGTTCTATTCAGGCTATGGAGCACCAACGCAAGATAACAGGAAGCATACAATTACCATGTGAATCCCACAGAAACGCTGGCCACTTCTTAGCCAGCCTCATTGGGAATCTCCTCAGGCCGGTGCAGGAGTCAGCAGTCTTGAATCAGTCAAACTGGCAGATCCTGCACAGCGGCTGCAACCTCTCAGCCATCTCTCACTGGAGACACGGCACTTAACCGAAACCTCTGCCAGGGGGCGAACAGGCAATTTCATCTCGACAACAAGGATCCTTCCTGTTCGCAGCCATGTGTTATTCCTAGTTATAGATGCGACCCCTTCTTTCAAGGGATCTGTGTGGATATCGATGATCTGTTCTTCACGTATTTGTTCTTGCAACCTCGGCAAGCAGAGTGCCCATTAGCACCCACTCCCGGTGGTGTAATTCGCTCTAAAGTGGACCAAATTTGCTTGTAAAGCGAAGAAAAATAATTCTGCTGTGACTCACATTCACTCCCATTATCTCTGTGGGTTCTGGAGCTATAGGGCACACGATAAGGATAGTTTCTTCCTTAAATGATGCAGCAGGAAGAAGCCGGAGTACACTGAGAGGTTAGCTTACTTCACGCTTCGGTAGAGGCCTAAAACAGGGTGCAAGTAGGCAGGCAGAGGGTTTCCAGACTGCAGTGGTGTCTCACCCCAGCTGACTTCTTCCAGCAGCACTTAGGCGGAGCGAAGGCTTGCACACATGACTGCGGCATGTTGCTGAATGGCTGGTTAGTGGAGGCTGCGCAAATAACAGCTGTCTTACATCACACACGTGCTGAGCGCTACAGAAAAACATGCATATTGCCGACCGCTGCTTAATTCATGACATTTTCAGCATTTGTTATAACGAATACAAGACTATCCTAGGGTTGCATTGCCAGGAGCCTGTGTCCTGAAATACCGCAGTGTTGTAATGTAATGTCATAGGGCAAACGTTTGATAAAACTGTTGTGCCTTTTAAAATCCACAGAACCTTCTATGCAACCCCTGCTTTAAAAAAAAAAGTTTTGGAAAGATCTGGCAAGTGAAGGATATATATGAGCCGCTTCCTGGCTTCCGTTTGTCACGAACCGGTGACAAATGGAAAAAGTTACTGACTGAAACATTCATATATATTTGCCCACTGCTGCTCAAAGGGTTAGTCCACCCAAAAATTAAAATCCTAACCCTCTGGAGCCGTGTGAGGGAAGTTTTATTAGGGATGCACGCACTTTATTTGACGTATTCCGAACTGTATACAGCAAATACCCCTATTTTATAGGAGTTTATTAAATGGCTCGGAGGGGCAAGGACAACTTTTAATATACCTTTGACTGACTTCTTCTGAAAGAAGACACCTAAAATGCTTCGGAGGAGAGTAAAACACAAGCTAATTTTCATTATCGGATTAACTAACCCTTTAATGGTTGCAATTTTCAGGAAACTGGAATTACCCAGGGGTTTGTGGGTGGGACTGAACTGCAATGTCACAAGTCAGACATCTGGGATAACTCGTGTAACTCTTACAATCTGCAGTACCTTTTATACAGTTTCCACTGGGAAGGGAGGAATATAGCAGAAAGTTCTGGCAAGTGAAGGGTCTACAATACCCCCAAGGTAGCATGCATCTGGCTTATCTGAGGTGCTTCCTGACTTGCTATTTCCTCAACACATTGGCGACAACGGAAACCACTACTGACTCAAAAGGCAACGTCTGAGATAAAATGTCGCACTGTTTCATTTGTTATATCACTGGCATGAATTTACGGTGAGCCGCACTGGTGTAAGGATAAAATAGAAGGAGGGGAAAGAGGACGGAGGAGAGCAGACAAGAGGGGTGCTCAGTCTTTCTGCTGCATTATTGAGGATGAGTGTTGGGTTCACTGAGGCATGTCGGCATTCTGAATCATTTACATCCTGCTAATGTCAGCTCTCATCTAGTGCTGCTACCTTCTGCATCCTTTCTTCATTTTTCTATGGAGTCTCCACCTCCTCATTTTTACATCTCCGCGGGTCTATCCTCAATTATTGTAGGAGATGGAGGATCGTTTCCAATGCTATTCAGAAAGACTATCCTGGTTAAATCTGAACCAGATGGAAAAAAAAAAAAAAAAAAAACGCATTGGGCCGTGATGAGTAGTAAAAATGGAATATGGGCAGATACAACATATTCTTTTATATCAATTATAACACTAAAACACTGTTAACGAACAATCTTCTAAACCTTTACCTCTCCATGTATATCAAAATGGGCAAAAAAGTGTTTTTACATCAACACACTTGTTTAGTAAGCTCTCCTGACACCCCAAAAGAGCAGAGATCTTAAACTTTTATAGCACAATATTTACAATTAGACGACACCAGCCTTAATGGAATCCAGCCTGCCATTAAATGTTAAATCAGTCAGTCATGAAATTAAAACAGGAAAACACATGGGGGAAAAGACAGGAAGAGGCGACATTACTACCTCTACTCTGTTGGTAGGGAAACACAAGAGAAGCCTTGCTTAAAGGAGGCAAATGTTCGCAGGGAAACACAAGAGAAGCCTTGCTTTAAATGAGGCAAAAAGTTGAAATGCTAATCACAGACTCTTTATGTTGTTGCAGCTTGCAGGATACAGATAAGCAGCAAGCAAATATGTATATTACATATTTACCCGTTTAGAAACAGACATAGACCAGTAGCTTAATTGGGATTCTGCCTGTTTAACTCAGAAAACTTCATGGCTATGATGTCAGAACCACAACCTCATTAACATACCACCCACTTAGTATCCAGCTACTTCACTCAGGCTGCAGCAAAATGGTATGAACTACTCAAGCAGGTTTAATTTACATGTACAAAGTCTTAAAGGTGAACAACTTGAAATGTTAAAATTTATCAGCATATATACAAATGTGTCAAAACAAATTTTGTGTGTGTATGTTTTATATATATATATATATATATATATATATATATATATATATATATATATATATATATATATATTTACAGTGTATATATATATATATATATATATATATATTTGTATGTATATAACATGGATTAATAACAGTACTATCAGTATCATTGTTAGCTCATGATGCATTAAGTCATTAACAAACTGAAACACAAGTGTCACAAACAAATTATAAAACTTTATATAAGACTTTTATATAAATCTAAAGTTTCGGTCGGTGAACTACGGATGGGCTTCTAGTTTAAGGCTCTATGGCAGTTGAAAAGTACCAGTGCTATTTTCTCAGGAGACTGAAATGCTTTTTTTTTTTTTTTTTTTCTTACAAGATCTTTGTGAGTTTGTGTGCAGAAATCCAGTGCTTTAGACCAAACTTCTATGAGAGAATCCCTGCCAATACTATTGACTTTGACTGTTTTCATGCACACAAGCAAACCTAGCTGTCAAAAGTTGCTCTGGATGGTTCCAAATTCTAAAAACGGGTCATGATGTGTCAGAACCACATTCAGTCCACTGGAAAAGAGACTTTTACTGGAATTTCACACAAAAAAAAAGAGTGCTAGAGAGAGCTCAAAAAAGTGAGTTCATGGACAACTTTCCATGCAGCATCTATGATAATAAAGGCTAATTTAAGGCAACATTCATTCAAAGTAAAGTTAATGAGCATTCCATCGCTACAGAAAACTATACAGCCATCCGTTTCAGAAAGATATGTGGCACTCAGTGTTATTGTTAACTAAACTAAAAAAAATGAACAATTTGTAATGGGAAATGCCTTGGCAATCAGAAAGAAAACAAAATATGTTTATGTCGAAATTAGTGTCTGTAGCAAACTTTTGCTCTGCCTTGATGGATCTTGCACTAAATCCATGTATTTCTGTTGAGAAATTCACTCCAAGACTGTATTTATGAAAAGATGCTTCCTCATATCTTGCCATAACATTTAGCACTGTCACGTTCTACCGCCAGAACACAATTAACTATTGATTAATCATGAATACAAATGAACCCCAGTAATGATATTCTCACCAAATGATTTTATAAATCACCAAAGCAAAAAAAATGCTGGAACTAGACAGAAAGAGACTCAATTTGTTCTCTGGGTTTATTTTCACTTAAAGACAGACAGATATTAACAAGGGATTCTTCAATTTAAATCCATTAAAAAGCACTCATGCCCCCCTTACATTAAAAAAAGTTTATTATTATTTTCAGCTGCAAAGAGCTTTTTCAAAGAATACCTAAGAACTGTACAGTGGCACCAAAATAGTAACATTATAAATAGGACCAATAAAACATTTAGCAGTACTTTATGCAAGTATGAATAGAGATAACAGTAAAAATACTGTACAATAAAAGAAGAAAACAATCTCTGTATCAGTCTAAACAACCCTTTCATTTTAACAAACCTGTACTATTGAATAGAGTAGGGTCTTTATCCATGCTAAACGCAAAAAGTGACAACCACATGTGTGACAGTCCTTAGAATAAAAGCACAATCAGTATCACCTATCACCTGACCTCATCTGTAAACCTACACATCATGTGCTTTCAGAAAACAAGCACGTCTGAGGCCGTGAACAATGACAAAGAGGGAGAGAGAAAGCCGCTTACCTCTTCTGCTGTCCATGACGTACGTCTCAATAATGGCACTCTTTTTACAGATGTCATCGGCCATTGAGGCGCAGCTGACCTCCAAGTGTTTCACCTGAACAGAGAGCGCAAAGATAAGATCTGCGATAAACTGCGGCACACACAAAGTGTGATGAACATGATACAGAAGCACACAGGTGTGGACGCTGGGATCACTGCCACTGTGACTGGAATAGTTTTTTCTATTTTTGAAAGAAAATCAAGGCTGTTTTTGAGCAAAAGTTCAATTAAAATAACAACATTGTAAAATATTATTTCAACTTAAAATAACTGGATTTGGGAATACATTTTTAAAAAATTTATTAACTCCTACGATGCAAAGCTGAATTTTCAATGTTTTCAATGTCACACGATATTTCAGAAATCATTATAGTATGCTGATTTGTTGCTCGAGAAACATTTCATATTTTGATCAAAGGTTAAACCATCACTGCTTAATATTTTACGTCAAAACCAATTTCTTTTAGGATTTTTAGATTTTTCGAAATTTGAAAAGAATAGAATTCATTTGAATATGTTCTAATGGTTTAATTCATCCTTAGCAAAGCAAAAAAAACAAAACAATATAACTACCCCCAAACGTCAACGGTAGAGTGTATAAGTGAAAAAAAGAAATTAACTATATAAAGAAAATACATTATTAATTTAAATAAACATTTTAATTTAAACACAATAATTTAACAAATGAATCAACTATTTTATATTTAATCTTAAGATTTAAAATGAAAACAACCTTCATACGACATTTTGTGAAATCCAGATGAGTTATGAAATAACATGTTTAATGTGACAGGCGCTGACATGTTTGCGCTTACAGTATTACGTCTCTTTGAAGCAGAAAGGGTGATGTAACTTGTCAAAGCCATATCTACATATTTCCATTCCAATAGTTACTAACCAAGACCGATCGATTAAAATGTGAAAACATCAATACCTGCATGCATATTTCATGATTCAGAGACACAATTCAGCACTTACAGCCCCCTATGGAGCACACAGCAGAACTGCCCGGGTGAAGGTTTGGTGCAGTACTGCAAACCTGGGCTGTTCCACAAGAGCTCAACTTTTCCTAGTAACATGAGACTACAAAGATGTTTAAAACTTCACACCTTCTCCTCCAGCATCCACTTCTCCTGCTGGACCTCGGCGAGTCTTTGGAAGAGCTCACTGACCTCGTCGTCCGAAAGGTCAGCGGGGCGCTGGGACTGAGGGCTGCTGGTGTTAGACTGTGCAAAGAAAAACAAAACTTAAAAATATGTCGAAAAGACCATATCTATGTGAATGTTTTAGCAAAGGGGTTAAAAACAGCATTTACTGTACTGACAAAAACACTGCATTTCTTCACAGATGTGCAGAATTTTCCCTTCCCATCAGCACTTTTATGGAATTGCGTTTTAATGCTAACTTGCCCTATTTAAGAAATCTGGCCCTAAGTTAAAATAAATTAAAATACAAATGTGCCTTGGAAACTAATTAAAACTGATTTAAGTACAAGTACTAAAGCTAAAAATTGTACTAATAAAATAATCACCAAAAAAACCCAAATATAAATTAAAGCTAAAACTTGAAATAATTCAAACTCTAAAAAAAGCTTCAAATGAAGCCAATTCAAAAGAATAAAGTAATAAATACCATAGCAGTATTTAAACAATACTAAAATAACATTCGTGCAGGTTTAGAACAAGATGACAGTATTTATCTTTCTTCAATATATGTTTTGTTAACTGTCCCTTTAAAACGGTCTGTAATTTAACACCGTGTCGTCACTTGAAAGTCTCGTACGTGTGGTGGTCCTATTCTGTCCCTCAGTGTGTTTCAGGGCATTTCAAGGAGCTGGAGACGATCCAATCAAACGAAAGTCGACTCGTCCCAGAGACTCCCTTATCGTCCCTTGTGTGTACTATTTTCGTCCCATGAGTCTCATTTTCCTTACTGAAGGTTGATGACAATTTTCCTTAAACATATCTCAAGTATGCCTAAAATGCATTAAGTTTCAAATTAATTGCATAAAAGGGGAGTCCGTGCTTTGATAAACGCATCTCAAAGTCAACTAGATGATTCATGACTGAAGCATCGTTCAATGTCTGTAGCACAAACGTTGAGCACGAGTTGCACGGTGAAGCTTAAAACTTTGTAGCTTTAGCAAACAGAAATAATTGCTCGAATGCATCTCAAAGTTTCTGTTTTTCTTCACCAAACCACACTCCCGTCCCTCAAGATAGTCCAGCATGTCACGACAACCATTATTTTCTCCCCTGTTTCTTCACAGGAACAGTATATTTATGGAATTTACACTGTTTGGGAGTTTATTAATAGCTTCCAGAGAAAAGAAGCGCTCCTGGGAGCCGGGGGAAAGAGAAGCGTCAACTGTGGCGACTGTATTTGCAAGGGTTGTTGGCCCCCAGTGGGTGGCTATACCTTATTGGTGCTGGGAGCCGAAGCCCCGTCTTTCATGATCTCTCTGTAACTGAAGGAGGAGACACTACTGCTGTCACCCGTCTGCTGCGTACGGCTCGGAGAACTGATCTCAGACAACACCAGCTCCTCCAGACCTGCAAATACATACGTGACGCAAAAAGAAGAACATTTTTAGAGTAGGTGAGCTAGAAAACAGCCACCTTACTTAGCATGTTTAAGCATACTAGCTTGCTGTCAGGACAAGCCTTTGTGCAAAACGGAAACACCTGCATCAATTTCTAACATATGATGGTAAGTATATAATCATAAGAAACAAGTTATGCATTGAGAAGAACTGGTCGCAAATGCACTATACAGCACATACACGAAAAGTTGCCACGTTGCCTTAAACTATAAGTTAATGGGTTATTTTTGTTCTAGTTATTACGTTTAGGGCAATGGATAGTGCTTATTTACTGCAGCTGCTCACTCTGCATCATGTTTCAGAAGCTTTTAAAGCATCGATGCATGTTGACATGAACGGTATTGTCTCATTTAATATCTTGTTTGAAAATATGATCAACGCATCATCCAGTCCTAGTAACTACACAATAGCAGCTTCCAGAAACAGGTAACCGCTATTATGATAAACAACTATTTACTGCAAGGCAGTTATTAGTAGGCAGCGATATCAGTACACTGCAGTCTACAGAGGGTAAGTACATGGGTCAACAAACATGAAAACACTATTGAGTAATCTACACCAGCACTAGGCATGCTAACATACGGGCTATTTAGCAGAACGTCATCCATTAATACCTGCACTCACGGACAGAGAATCTACAAGGTAAACAATTCACAGAAGTTAAAAACTTTAATTTGCATGCAATATACTAATTGGGGGGTTGAGGTCAATGTGGAGCATGGACAAATTAAACTGATCAAAAGTGACAGCAAAGATATTTCTAATATTACAAAACATTACATTTCAAATAAAATTTTAAATTCCACAAAAATATAAAGCAGCAGTTTTCAACAATATTAAGCAGCAAATTCATTATGTTTTATGTTACTTTTAGCTTTTTTCTTCAAAAAACCCTGTTCTTTTCTTTAAAAAAAAACTGCATTATGGTTTCCACAGAAATATTAAGCAGCACAATTATTTTCAATAATAGCATACGTTTCTTGAGGACATATTATTATGATTTCTAAAGGATCACGTGACTCTGAAGGCTGGTGTGATGATGCTCGAAATTCAGCTTTATCACAACAAGAATAAACTACATTTTAAAATATTGAAAAGTTCTTTTCAACCATAAAAACAAATGGCATGATATCAAACTTTTGCTGTTTTTTTATAATATAAGATGCTCTATTCCAAAAATTGCAGACTTAGCATTTTTATACATCAATGGTTGTTTCAAAAGGAAATATCAGAGATACCTTGATTTATAGACTTCAGTTAAAAAGTTAGCAGCAAGTTAAATCACAGTTACCATTTGGTTGGGTTGCTCACTAGGTATTTGAACAAAGCTATAAATGCAGCTTTAAAAAAAAAAGAAAAAAGAAAATCATAACAACAATAAACTCTAAATGTTTACTGAAAAGTTGTTACTTTTTTCCCCCAGACAGATTGAGCCTGTGAACCAAAACACACTCTTGAAATCTCTTTGAGAAAGAGTGTGTGTGGACATTCAAACCCTTCTGGACATTTGACAAAGATAAAGCTTCCCACTTTAAAATGTCTGATTCTAAACTTTCTGTAGAGCAACCATTAAACATTTAGTATACTTTAAATTATAAATGGCTCAAAAAAGGAGTGCCCTGGCACTGCCAACAATCTACAGAGAGCAAA
This sequence comes from Puntigrus tetrazona, assembly GCF_018831695.1. NCBI lineage: Eukaryota > Metazoa > Chordata > Actinopteri > Cypriniformes > Cyprinidae > Puntigrus > Puntigrus tetrazona. Next base: position 4,717,657 of record NC_056706.1, on the reverse strand, counting down.
TGCACGTATGCATGGATCTGTAGCACATTTTTAGAGGGGCTCCATCAAATATTTACAGCACCTGCCTCTCCCTCCTTGTTGTGTGTGGGGTCCGTCCCCACAGGAGTTAAAGTTTTTAAGGAACCAACAAATTAATACGCCTAAAAAATTCTATTGAGTTGAGACAGTATTCAATAAGTTGAGCATTGATTTTGAGCCAGTATTTAACCACTGGACTTTTGGGTTGCCTGTGTGGTCCTAGACTCACATAGCCAGACCTTCTACATGGTAGCAATCATTGGTTAATGTCTGCCCATTAAGCCATTTGACCAATATGTCAAGCAACCAATCACAGTTGTTTCATTCAGCATCACGTTTTGGGGTGTGGACACTCACATTTTTTTTTCAAGAGGGTTCGGCGTTACTTTCTAAACTCCTAAAAACTTTCTAAAAGTTTCCACTTTCGTGTGCAATATGCATCAAACGTGTAGCTAACTTTCTGTGGGTTAATGTGGTCCAAAACACTAAAATTTGATTACACCATGTTGCAAAAGTAATGTCTTGAAAAAATACTTTCCTGTTTAATACTGTAAAGCTGCTTTGATTGTTAAAAGCACTACATAAAGAAGGTGACTTGACTTTTTTAATTTTTTGATTCTTAAATCTACTTTATAAAGATGTTTTGCAATATGGACTATACAAATAAAAATGTCTAAAGGTCAACTGAAGTCAATGAAAAAATTGTGTTCCCAACCCTTAAGGTTTACTGTGACGTCAACGTGTGTTGTGAAAATCCCTTTATAAATAAAATGGACTTGATATCTCACGAAAAAGGTCAAAGGGCAGCGGAAGTCGACTAAAAACGCATTCACAACCCATTTTACTGTGTTTTAAAAGTTTGTGGGCCGGGGGAAAGCAATTTATCGGATTGTGAAAAGTGAGCCAAAAATCTCAATGATATGAAATAACACCACAGTAATGTGAAAGAAAACCTACATTAATGCAATCTGCCTTCTTGGAAAAACTATTTATAGCCAATAAGCCGATGCAAGTAAGTGAACTGCTCAACATCCCACAGGAGCCTGATGCGAGAACAAAGCGAATGGGATCTTTGGAATTCAACTCAGGTGGTAAGAACACGCTATGGGTTTGTCTCATTTGTAGCGATTTGCAGTAGGGGAGGAGCTGTCTTCATCTGCTGCCTTATTTATGCCCAGCGCCACATATTTACTTACCTGCTTTGAATTTTTCATTCGTGCCGCCCATGTGTGATGAAATAGTGACTGCAGAGCCTATCGCAGTTTAAATCACCCGAGAGGGTGCTTGACAGCTCTAAAAAGCCCTATTCCCTGTACTAACAAATTGCTTTATATGATGATGGAGGGGTATGTCTCGAAATCTAAAGTGTAACATGCGGGGATGGAAGTGTTCACCTGTGCGGGTCTTAGTGTTGGTTAAGATTTCCTGCAGCCGCTCCTGGAGTTTATCTGCTCTTTTTCTCTCCAGATGGAGCTGCCTCTTCAAGTCTTTCAGCTGCAGACACAACATGACAGGTATTATTTTGACGTCTGATGGGACATTTAGCTTGATGGACATTTAGTAGACTAAAACTGTCTATACAGCGGCCCCAAATGTATTTGGACACTTAAGCCACACTTAAAGGGAAAGTACACCAAAAAATTTAAACTCTTCTTTAGTCTTGCATGAATTTTTTTCTTCTGCTGAACACGAAAGAGATTTTGAAGAATCCATGCAACCAATAGCTTTCTATACCATGGAAGTCAATCAGTATGGTTTGGTTACCCA
>NC_056706.1:4550872-4713372 GCF_018831695.1 Puntigrus tetrazona | reverse complement strand
TTCTGTGTTCTCTTAAAACTAAAATATATATAAAAAGTTTCAGCCTAATAAAATAACAATTTTCGTTGATTATGTCAGCACAAAGCAAAGGTTCTAAAGTTCTTTCATCAAAACAACTTCCTCTGCTTCTAAAATAACTTTTAGAACTTTTTCTTTTGTGCTGACATAAACTAGGCTTTGCAGGCATGGTAAAAATAATATTAAATGGTAATATCATATCCAACTTTTTATGATCTAGGTGAATAGAATCATGTCAGGCCAGCGATACACTGGCCATAGGACTTTATTGGTGGTTCAGGTCGGCAGAATCATGAATTAAATGCAATCAAAGGTACTTCATCTAACTTCACTGAAAACCAGAGTAATTTCATAAGATTTAACCTTGGGTTTCCAAGACCTTATTGAGAAAGCCCTAACTTTTGACCACCTACAGATGATAAACATATTTCATAAATTTCATATTGTCATTTAAGCTCATTAAGTAAAATTCTATGTGAAGCAATCATCCATCAACTCAATGAGACGTGACTGATGTTCTGATGTGTTTGTGAGAATATGTATAAAGACAACAAATGTGTCATATAGACAAGATCTGCTAAATATAGCTTTACTGCTCATTACTTCAACTGCTTTAGCTGACTGCTGTCAAACACCAAATGCGTTTTTATGATTGCATCTGAACGTTTACCTCCAGCTGGAGTGTGTGATCTTTCTGTAACCGCTGGATCTCTTCTGCATGGTCCAGTTTGTTCTTTTCCATGGTCTCCTGCTCAAAACAAAAAACTATTGAAACCAATATCAAGCATTATTTACCCAGTCATCCAAGAGGGATTTTTAAGTATTTTTGTGTTAAATCCACTAACAATTCCCTTCCTTTTTACTAATTGACAGTTCCAAAGCCTATAACTTTCAAGTCTGAAATTTGTATTTTATTTTTATATTTCAAACTTTAAAGTTACAGGCTATAAAACTGACAAATGATGAAAACAAGTGCATTTTAGAGGATTTACTTCAATGGGTCAATTTCTTTTATAAGAAATTGAATTCCAACAATAAATCCGCTATAAACGCTCTTTACCATTTGGCACAGTGAAGTCTGTAACACAGATAACGACAAAAACAACACTGACATCATGTGGTCAGAATGATACTGATGTAGCCTCATGTAAACAACAAAAGACGTGTTCCATCTCTGAAACTGCAAGAGAGGACTGCAAACACACGGCACCTCTGCTTCCTTGAGTCTGCGCTCAAACCAGCCCTTCGTCCCCTCCATGGACTGAACCTGAGCTTTCAACTCCTCCACATACGGCTGAAGACCTTCCAGTTCTTTGGTACGAGCCTGAAAGAAAAAAAAGAATAAAATGGTGAGGAGTAATTCAGCAGATCGTTTTTTTTGTCTGAAGTACACAGACACAATCCACCTGGAGAAACCTGAGGTTAAGTGCTTAGCTGAATGTTCGTGTCTCAACCTACACGTTTTCTCAACCTACAACCCACAAAGTTTCCTCACTCTCTCATCTCGCAGCTGTGAGCGGATCTCCTCTTCCGTGCGGTTCTTCTCCTCGTGGAGGCCGCGGAGCTCCTTCTCATAGCGGGCCCTGATGCTCAGCACTTCTTTCTCATGCTGCAAGCGCACATCGCTGAGCTCCTCTTTGTGTCGTGACTTCTCCTGTGCCGTTTCAATGGCCAGTTCATCCAGCATGACCTTACGCTTATCCGCAGTCTGAAAGAACAAGGATAACAGTGACTTTCTTCTATGTAAACGTATTACTTTATATATCAAAGAACATTAGAGATAACTTCTATTTCTGTCAAGTTGCACCCCTCCCAAAATCTTTTTTAGCCAGTTTTAGTTTATTTATTTTTATTTAATTAATTAGATCTTTGGTAAACCTTTACAATAAGGTTTACTAGTTAATATTAGTTGACTACATTAGTTATCATGATCTAAGATTCATTGATCTTAGTGTTAATTTCAGCATTTATTAGTGTATATTATTAAAATCACAAGTTGTTGACAGTTAAACGCACTCTGAACTAACGTGAAAAAACAATGAACATCTGTATTTTCATGAAGTAATATTAACAAAGATTAATAAATAGTGTAATAAACGATTGTTCATTGTTTGTTATATGATGTTATATAATGGCTCTATTTTTGTGGTGAATTTGATATGGATTTAAAAAGTGTGTTATATCAGGATGATCTAAAGTGCTATAGCCCGTTTAATTCAGAAAGATGGTTGAAAAAGATTATGTGAAACTGTAAAAACTGGTTTTGGCGCAAAAAAACCTTGGCTAATATCACAGCAGATCCTAGAGGGAAGGAAAAAAATAAAAACTGCACAAAAGAACTCCAAAGGTAAATCTTCCGGAGCTCGTTTGTGGCTAAATCCGATTGTGGCTTTTACATTAATAAAGTCATTATGATGGTCAAAAGATCAGAGCATTAACTGATGAAAGAACGAGCAGAGTGAACTGACTCACTAAAGAAGCTTAAACGAAGATAGAGATAGCGAGTGCAGCAAACGTCAAACTACTTTCACCTGCTGCAGTGGGAACTGACTGAATTGTAAAAGGATCAGAAGGTAAAAAGAAGGATTGTGTGTGTCGTCACCTTTCTGGCCTCCTCTAACTCCTGCTGTAGCTTGTCCTTCTCCAGACCCAGTTCAGTGAGCTGCTCCAGAAGCCGACTGTTCGCGCGGTTTGACTCCTGATCAGAAAAGAAGCAGTCACATTATTATTAAGGCCCTGCATGCAAATGCTAAAATACATTTTACTTAACTTGTTTTTTTTTTTTTTTAACATTTGAATATTTCTTTCATCAGAACAGTTCTGGGTAAGGAAATATAATACTAACTAATAATATGACTGCACACTGATTCTTGACAAAATACAGTGCTTTATTTAGGAAAAAGTAGTATTTAGTTTTTCTTTTAGTTAACAGGTGCCACAATACCTGCAGCTGTGAGCTGAGATCATCTTTCTGCGCCAGGAAGCTCTCTTGTTCTGTGCGTCTCTGCTGAAGCTCTGCATTTAGTGCCAGACTTTGCTCTCTCAGCAAATTCATTTCCTGAGTCTTTACCGTTTGGATCTGTAAAAAAACACACACAGAGTTTCGGATATACACCTCTAAGAACCCCGGACAACTGAATTAAGTCTTTTTCAGGCTGAATTCAGTGTAGAAGAGAGTAAAATGCAAACAGACTGCAAATGAAGAATTATTAAGGAACAGAAAATACTTGCGAGCAGCTGAGAAATGCAATTCAGCGCAGTGCTGAATTCAACGTAAATATAAATGTACCCATGAGTGCTTTCAAGCTAAATATAAACTTCATGCATGATGCAATACGCATATTTATGTATGTGTGAACATACATACACACATGCAAAAAAAAAAACAAAAAAAAAACAGACATAAATATATTAATAAAAAAACTTTTTAAAACTGCAGCCTTAAGAGTGTTCTTGGGCTTGGGCTCATATTTTATACACAGTGTCAATTAAATTTAATTATTTATACACATTTAAATATTAATATTTAATATTGCTAACAAACAATAATAAATGCCCAGGGAGTGCATGCACTAATGTAAATATATACCATAAATGCAATGTAAGTCATTCTAAAATGAATAAATAAACAGGCGTAATGATTTTGGCTGGTGGCCAATAAACTAAAACAGTATTTAAATATATTTGAGTTTTAAGTTATGAGATACTTGCATTAAAGGGATTAATCACGCCGCGATTACAAATCAAGTTAACAAAACATTTCAAGGTTTCCTTGTGACAATTGTTCACAGAAGAAAGTCAAAGAATTGAGATTGATTTGTCCATTTCTTCAGTTTTTATAGTAATATAGGCAGTGGCAATAAAGTTGATAAAAGTGACATTAGTATGAGTGTATGAACAGTTAATGAAAAGAACGTGTGTTAGACCAGACACAGTCACTGAGGGTTGATGAAGGTCGTGATTCTGTATCATGGTCAGGTACCTGTTCTAGGGCTGCTAGATTTGTCCTGAGAGCATCGTTCTCGCTCAGCATGCCCTCCACCTGCTCCTGACTGACCGCGCTCTGACACGCTACCTGTAGCTCCGCCCCAAACACAAAACCAGCCCACAAGACCCAGAAACAGAGAGAGGGAAAAAAAAAAGTAACACCAAATGAAAGAACAGATTGAAGATTGGAATAAAGAACAAAAGAATGAAGCACAATGAGAGGAAGACGATAAAAAGAAAATAATGAATGAAACAAAAAATGAAAGCGTGATAAAAATATGAAAGTTTCACAAAAACATGACATATTTTTTATATTAAAAAGAATGAAATAAATCAACGAAAAGGGAAAATTATAAACCATTTGGGGAGAAAAAATACAAAAGAAGGAGATGTGATTAAGGAATGAAGATGTGTCCAGCGGTAACGTGGGATTGTAGGAAGAGCGTTGGAGAAGATGAACACAGGAAGAATGTAGCCAGAGGGGGTGAATGAAAGCAAGAGATGATGAAGAAAGAACGCCCAAAACAAGGGAAAAGAAGGAGGAAGAAAACAGGTCGAGTTAGAAAATTCACATCGAACAGAAGCGACCCAGTCAAGCAGTTCTGAACGGAAAAACAGAACAGGGAGGTTTTCTTCCTTATCTGCTTGCTGCTCATTAGAAGCAGCTGTTTAATTAAGATTTGTGACCTCACGGAGAAAGTGAAAGACATTTGTGGTGGCAGGACCTACAGTAGGGCCGACGGCAAGTATAAGAGCGGCCCTTCCCTCAGGGGCCCCTACGGAGCGCGTTTGCCCCTGAGCCACCTGCACTGAGCCCCACTAATCCTTAATTACTCAGCTGATCCTGAGCACCATCATCCATAAACGCTCAATTAAACAGGCTGCTCTCTGGGTAATTATAAACTTCACCAACTTCTCCTTAAGCACAAAGAGTTTGCTATCAGCAGAAAGACTGGTGTGTCTTCTGGTTCAAATTAAATGCATAGTTCAGCCAAAAATTCATATTCAGTGACTGTTTACTCACCCTTATGTTGCTCCAAACCTATTTAACTGTGTTTAACAAACTTTATTATAACAAAAAGGAAGCACTTTAAAGAATGCTTATAATAAAAATGATCAAAATCTTCTAATATTTTTCATTCATATTTAGCATTTAATTTTGGCAAATGATGTAATGCTAACTTACTGGCATTCATGAATATTCAAATATAATGCACTGCAGGTTTAAAGTAGTATATGTATATAGTATATATATATTTATAGTAGTATATATATTTATTAATAAAAATGTGGCTTAATATCATTTAAAAATTCATGTTCTATTAAAATGTGGTTACATTACATTATTCACAGATTGGATTAGTTTGATATTACTCCAATAGAAAATTTTTACAGCGCCCTTTTGTTATTTTTAGAACTCAAATACATGTGTCCACATTCACTTTCATCGCACTGTGAAAAACAACCAGGACAAACTTCTCCTGTCGAGTTTCACCAACAAAAGAAAGTCGTACAGGTTTGAAATAAAATGTTGGGTAAATGAGAATGGTGCTTTTCTTTCTGGTTGAACTGTAAAACTAACTTAAAGACTAAAAAGAGCTTTCTAAGCAAAGCTAAACTGCATTTTACAACACTGAAAACGATAACAGCTAAATAATCACAAAACTGCATCCTGCCGTAAAAAAAAAACGTTTTCGTTATTTGATTTTTTTTTAAGCAGAACAATAAAAGCGTAATTGTGTTCCACGCTGATAACAACACCCACATGAGCCTTTTTACGGTTTATTTAATTGAATCTGTAGGACCTATTATCATTAAAATCTTACTCAATTTATGCAGATTAATTGCTTGCTTTCTTTCATTTATAAACCTGTTAGTAAACAGCAGACTAGCAGATGCGGAAATTGCTGATTAATTCTCTGGGGATGCACTAACGACCATCTGTGATGGAATAAACATTAAAAGAAATGCTAAATGAAGATTTTAACCAACTATTAATCTTCTGTATTCTCCCTATTAGTGCCTTTGGCAATGTTTGGAATGTATAATCTGCAGTATGCACCGTATACTATACTGCATGCAACATCAAAACGCATTAAATGTGCTTTCACGACCACGCTACACTCATTTGTTTAATTTAGTGACTGGTGTCAAGAACATATATATATTTTTTTTTAAATCTTGTGCACTACCTGATCTTTGAGCGCATGGATGGCCATCTCATGCTCTTTCTGTTTACTCTGCAACTGCTCCTTCAGTTCAGCGACGTTCTGAAATCACACACAGGCAGAAAGATTCAATGCATTTTTAGTATGACAGTGATGGATGCAGCAGCGTGTCTACGGTCCATTAATCTCTGCAGATGTGCCCGAGTGCCAGAGTCTGATCCTGAAGCACTGACTGCAGTCTTTAGCCCACTCCCAAGGGTTTGCAAATGTTTATCATCATACTCCCTTAGTGGCCATCCATTGATCACCCTGCGAGATGTGCAACAAATGGGCTTTAATATCAGGGAATTTGGCGGGGTGGGCCTGAGCGGATCTCACCTGGTTGGCGGCCATTAAATCTGTCTGCAATTTCTGCACACGAAGGTTTATGGATTTAAGCTCCTCCTCTTTCCTCTGTTGGATCTCATCAATTTTAGTCCTGTGGAAACAAATGCATCATAAGCTATGAAGGCTTTGATGTGACTAATGTGCGGTAGGGTCTATTTCCAGGCATCACAAGATGAATACCAAAATAAAACGGCAAATTCAGCAGGAAAAACATTACGGGGGAGTGTAAATGACATCATGGGAACACATGTAATATAGAGTTGGAGGTGGGTTCCAGCAGCAAAATCGGCTTAAAAAAAAAAAAAAAGCTATATATTATGTTTATACAGAAACCATAAGAGTGATTTCAGCTGCTTTAAAGAATAGTTAATCCAAAACTGACCAAAAATACTAACCCTTAGGCCATCCCATTACATACTTGCTCACAAATGGATCCACTGCAGTGAATGGGTGCCTTCAGAATTGTATTACGGTCAGAAATAGCATTTTAAAACACTTTAATGATGGAGTTGTTACTTGCAAAGACTCAGCTTCTCAGTGATGGACTGAAGTTGGATTACTTGTGGATTATTGCAATGTTTGAATCAGCAGTTCGGACTCTCATTCTAACGGCACCCATTCACTGCAGAGGATATATTGGTGAGTGAGCGACTTGATGCTACATTTCTCCAAATGTGTTTTAATGAAGGAGCTCATCTTTATCTTCTATGACCTAAGGATGAACTGAGGTATTTTTGAGTAGACTACTCCTTTAATGGATACAAATATTTATAATCCATTCTGAGAGTGCAGAAAGAGATTTACATTTACATTTGATACACAGGAGCATTACCCAAAGCAGTTCAGTTTTAAACAAGCAGGATTTTACAACTGAAAATTGCAATATTCAGAGGTATCATACACTTAGTGTATGATAATACAATTTAGTGCCCTAAAGTCAGAAATACACTACCCAGAGTCCTGATTCAAAATCCCCCAATCATGTTCATAGGCAAGTAGTTTGTTTGCTTTATTTTTCTTTTTGAAAGAAATTGAAGAAATTGGAAGAAAAAAATTGCTATTCGTCAAGTTCAAGCCTTACAACCCTTCACTGAGAAAATAAATGAGAAATACATTTCCAGAACCCAGGCTGCTAAAAACTCCCTGTTGAGCATTATCACAAAATAACTGCTCTGCTGGGTTTGTCTTTCTCACCTGCTGTCATTATAAAGTGCTTCCTTCTCAACTTGAAGACGCTGGAAGCTGTAAGAGAAGCATAAAGAGACTTGAATCCTCATTGGCCTTAAAAAAAAACCCATACAGCAGTGATAAATAACAGGCAGCATCTCCTGATCGAGGAAAACAGGCCCGTGTTGACCAGAAAGTTTCGGATCGGAGGCAGTCTGTGCTGATACAGCAGTCTACAGTGAGTGCCAGCACAACAAGTTCACGTTCAGACTCATTACTCTGATACAGAGACTGTCGCTAAGTCACAGCTGAGTTACAACGGCACCTAGAAAGGAACGCTAAGGGGTGATGTAATCACACGGAGAGTTCTGATTGGCTGAAAGCCACTGTGCAGAGTAAGAGGGCTTGAGTTAAATGGAGGATTGAAAGTCATTTATCTTGTGCTTGAGGAGGTAATGTGTTTTAAATGTAACATTGTCCATTAATGCTGTGCTTAACTTTCATTTTTCCATATTTCAGCAGGTTTTGCTTGAAATCACTCCGTCACTGTCTTCCTCAATTAATCACAGCAAGCTGTAGTCTTGCGCAGGTTTAAAGGTGCACTTTTTTTTTTTACTAGTCGTAAGATGATGCACACTCACACGGCTGACTTTGTTGTGAACTTGTTTGTTTGTCATATTACTAGATCACGTCAAATGTCATGTTGACCAGCACAACATACACTGCACTGTAAAAAAAAAAAGACTTTACCGAATTTACAGTAAATACCTGTAAAAATGCTACAGTAAAAACCAGTTAAATTGTTAACGGTAAGTTAACTGTATAGGACATTACATGTAATTTTGCAATAGTATACCGTTTTTGGAAGTGAAAAGACCTTATAATTTAATTTGACATTCCTAGAATCCTGTGTTACATTTCACATTTGACATTTTGAATTTTTTATTTTTAGTTTATCACAACATACTACATTTGGTGCAAAATATATGCCCTTCCAACTGGACAGTTCACCAATAAACACCCTGGTGTAGTTCTAACGCCTTATGACTTTCTTTCTTTTTCAGGACATGAAAAGATAAATGCAAAAAAAATCCTGCTTGAACTTCTCCAGAACGGCATAATGGACAGCAACTAGCCTCAAGCTTTAAAGAAAAATATTCAAAAGCATCACAGAATAATCCCACTGGACTCGCTTATCCAAGACCTCTGAGGGCTAACGATAGTGTTGACAAAATTAATCGAACGGAAATTCTAATTATTATTTAGCAAGAGTTCTGACCTTGGCCACTGTTTTTTCTGGTCAAAACTGCGTGTTCTTGAAACCACATAAATACAGAAGTATACTTCAGCAAAAGCCCACCAGCGCAGCATTTCAGCAAATCAAGGTTAATCAAAATGTGACACAAAGCTCCCAGGAAATTATGCAGATACTTTCTTCTCTGAGGTGAATATCTCTGTTGTGTTCTGATTGTTCTCATTAGAGCACAGTCACGCACAGCAGACCAATGACCAAGATCAGTGTTATTACTAAATATCAGCCTAAATTAAACCAAAAATATTATAGCTTTATCATATCACTCCAGATCACTTGCAAACGGCACATCTCTAATGGGTTCACTATGATACATCTGCTTCTTTTTCATAGCCATTATATCAGTATAAGCAAGCAGGATGTGTTTTTAAAGTTCTCATTTTGTGGATTGAAAAAGCAAAAAGGTCATAAGACGACCAGTGTGAGTAAAGCATAAAATCAACTTACCTCTCTTGCTTTTTCTTCAACTTATCGGACCACTAAAAAAAACAAAACAAACAAATGGCATTATACTTGGAATATTTATCATTGAGCACGCATTCTGAAACACACGTGACACTTACTTTAGCATTTTCTTCTTGAAGTTTTGTGATTTCCGCCTGCTTGGACATCTAAAAATGAAAACAAATACACAAAGTCTTTTGTATAGGAGTTAAAATATCAATGAACAAAATCTGTTCCTTCAAAAAGAGAATCGGTAAGAATCAAACAAAATTAAAGATACAATATTTAATGTTGCGATTGAAAGATAAGATGAAAAAAAATTATTTAATGAGCAAATGATCTATCGACCCTAGGAAACGCTACAAACATTTAAACCTGTGAAATGCAAGTTTAATAATAGATAAAGTATTCTCTGGAGCAAGGTGAGCATGAAGGTGTTCAAAATTAGCACCCATGGCGAGGGTAAAAATACTCGTCAGCAAAACGAATCCTAGCATTTCGTCCTTTTGTTTCCTGCTGTCATGGGTATTTAGAGGGCAAAACTGATGTTTTTACCTCTAGTGTCTGGAGTTGTTCCCTCAGTAAGCATTTCTCCTCCATTTCCGTTTGAAGCTTTAATGCCACCTCTGAAACCCAATGTTAACAGATATTAACGCACACGACCCCTAAAATATCCTGAGTTTGAGAAGTGTTCAACTAATGCTCAGTCACAAAGTCAAATCATTGTGCTGCTATTCGAAGGACCAGAAGACAGCCTTCCCTGGTTCTACTCAGTTAACTCTTCAGTGAGTTTGATAAGGTCACAACTTTAAAAGGAAGCTGTCAGAAAGATGTACTCACCGCTCAGTTCATTATCTCGCTGTTCTGGTTTGACGCTTTGCACTTCGGCCTAGAGAACACAGCAAAAATTCACAAAAGATTGTAACAGCAGGTTTTGTTTCTACAAAAGGTCTCCATATATAAAACCCCGGTAAATGTAAAAATTAGTGGAAGCTGAAAGGAAATCACTTTATGAAAACTGACTATGTATATGGAAACCAACTGACCCCAAATACATCTTAAATAAATGTTACTGGACTTGCAGTGAATGATTCAATAGTGCAAGTTATTCTGCTTTCTGTGTCTCATCTTATGTTGCATTTTTAGAATGTTGTGCAAAGTAGTTAAAAAAAAAATCATATCTCAAGATGCACAGACCCTTAAACAAGTTTTTGCTGATTTAAGGCAAGTACATCAGACTGGGAAATAATATAAACCACTAACATCATAACCTACTTTTTTTAATCATCCAATCAATATAAAATCAAGTCCCATTTTACATTATTTCCCGCTGGATATTCTGTTTCAGTTTCAAGAAATTGCACCATATTATGGTATTGTGGGGAATGTTTAAAAAAGGTGACAAACTATATAAAGAACAACCGATTAGCTGCAGCCCTCATTTTCTCAAATATGGTAATGCTAATGAATGGGGTGTGGTAGCCAAACGCTAGATTCCTGTTCAGTGTCCTTATATTCCCTTTCCTGGGCTCATCTCACAGAAGAAGCTGAGGCTGGTGTCTCTGCCGTGTCTGGCCACAGTTCATCCAGCAGCTGTAACCCCTGCATTAAACATGACCTCTGAGAACTCCGGCAAACTCCTCCTGATAAAGAGTGCAGCACTGAGCGGCTGAATAATTGATTTACTCCGAAGCTCTACTGTTAGGATACTCTGACTGAGTAAAGTAACTTGTTTACTTTGAAACTGGTACTTTTAGCGAGTCGCTTAGGAATATCCAACTGTTCACACACACCAGGAGATGCATGACAATCACACTCGACTGCAGCATAGATGGCTTCATCGATTGTCATCTGAGAGTTCTGGTATTCCTGCATGCGGTGTAATTATCATACCGGCAGAAGCTGCAGTCATTTCATTACTTTGGTTCTTTCACTGTGAACCTCCACTGTGTGAAACAGCAAGCCGACCCTGGTGAAACCCATTATCTGTTACCTGATCAATCTGATTATTTCCTGAGGCCGAAGGGTCATCACTGTGACCGCTGGCATCTGATTGGACACCATTAGTGCCGGGCGAACCATCGACGAGTGCTGCTTTTCCGTCATTAGCATCAGCACATTCTTGAAGAGCTGAACAGATGCACAGAAAATACTAGAATCGAGCTCACTCCTAAATACTTAAATTGTATAAATGGGACTGTAAGTATAAGCTTCTCTCACCTTTTAATTTCTTCTGCAGGGCGGAGTTTTCTGCCTGTAGACGCAGGAGCTCAGCATCCACTGGACCAGAGGCAGGGCTGGAGGCGGGCCCTTCCAGCCCTTGACCCTCCCTCAGTCTCCGATTCTCTAATTCTAACTGCTCGATCTGGGAACATAACTAAAACACAGGGCAAAACATCAGAAATAATGTAAAACCTTGTTAGATTCGGAGGTGACAACACATAATGGGCACAAAATCATGCACTGTTCTTGTGTTCAACGGAAATTACATCATCTGTGATGCGCAACACATACAGCACTTTTTAAAGGTTTGAGGAAAGGTTTTAAACAGGTAAAGTGGCATAAAACGCATTTATAATATAATGTTTCTATTTCAAATGAATGATTGTCTACTGAATGTTCTGTTCAATATTTTATATCTAACATTTTGAAATATTCAAATGGTTTCAGAAAGTTGCTGCTGAAGACAGTAGTAATATATATATATATTACTGTATTCTAACATTAAAAACGAAGCCTTGATTTTTATGATCCAAAACTTTAGTGTATATTTAATTATGGGTGGAAACTGTACACCTTTTGATTTCTATTATACTTGTGCACAAAAGCGACTTCGTTTGCATGCTCATGGTCATGACGGGGGTTAAATATTGTGTGTGTGCTCAGCACCTTGGACAGCTCTTGCATGAGGGTGCTGTTCTGCAGTCTGAAGTCATCTTCCTGACTGTGTAACTTGCCCTGAAGCATTTTATTCTCACTGAGTAAGGCATCTACCTCCTGAAAGTGAAAGAATAATACAGCAGGGTTACCACAGAGATTTTTCGAATACCACCCAGGATATCATATAACTACATTTGTATTCATAGCAATCAATGCTGAAAAACACTAATATGAGAAAAAATCTCACCTGTGCTTTCTTGCTCTTGTTCAAAGCCTGAGGATGAAAAAGAACACATTATCTAAACTAATTCATTAACTAATATAGAATCAATCCCAAAATACCACCAATAGTTCAGAACAGATTTGGCATATCACTTGCGAATCAATCCACTGAAGTGAATGGGTGCCGTCAAAATGAGAGTTCAAACAGCTGATAAAAACGTCACAATCCACACAACTCTAGTCTGCTAAAAAAAAGTCCATCCCCATTGTCCATTCACATCAAAATCCACTAACATATTTGTTTAGAAATGTTTCGGAGTGGTTCACACATTTTCACAAGAGAAAGCAATATTATAGATAGAGGATTTGTATATTACCAACAGTTTTAAATTACAAATATCTTTATGGCGGATTTGTTTCTTACAAACACAGCTTTTCACTTCTCAAGACATTAACAGATGGACTGAAGTCATGTTGATTTCTTGTGGATTATTATGGTGTTTTTTCTTAGACTCTCATTCTGACGGCACCCATTCACTGCAAATGACCCACTGACGAGTAAGGGATGTAATGATAAATCTCTCCAAATCAGTTCTGATGAACAAACAAGCTCATCTTAATATTAGATGGGTGAGTACATTTAGCAAATGTTAATTTTTGGTTGAACCATTTCTTTAAAAATAAACTGGGTAAAACTAGCATGACCAAACAGAACTACTTTAAGCAAACATCTTCACATTGACAATTTATATAGACTTCTAAGTGATTTGGCCAGTCACAGACACAATGTATTATATGTAGTATAAATGTAATATTCATCTTATAATATAAATTATGTTACAACATGAACAATGCCAAGACTAGTTCAATGTAGGAAAGTGAGAATCTCTAGGAGAAAAACATGGAAAGGAACAGACTGGAACAGTCCATTACTCCGAGCACATTAAAAGAGAAGGCAAGAAAACAGCACACAAAGCAAATTCTCAAGGCCTGCAGTAACACCTGACTTCTATCTCATGGCAATGACCTGCTGAAAAACCAAGGAAAGCCACTACCTTCTGCGCTTTGACATAGTCTTTCTCAAGGTTCGAGGTCTTCTGACGGACACTGTTGAGTTCTGCAACACAGAATAAATAAAGTTACTAAATAACTAGAAACACAACAATAAAGTCACCTCATGCAACGACACACAAATACATGCATTTATGACTTTTGACAAGCAGATACACAATCCAAAACATATCATGTGTTAATAATTAGCAGGACTACATAAAAAAATCCTTATATTAAAAGTCATTATAATAACCTGTATACTTGAAAATAGAATTTTCTCATTTTATCAGTTTACTGATAAACAGGGAAGGACTTCCAAGTCAATCATAAGGTCTTAAGATGCTGAGACAGTTAATATAACATCTACCTTTACTGCCAAACAAGGAAATCTTATAACTGTAAACAAATAACTGTAAATTTCCATACACTTTGCATCTCTCGTTTTATTTTTGCGTTTGATAACCGTCAAAGTTCATTCCATAATTCTGGAATTCGGTTATATTATTGTTCCATAATTCCACTTAGATCCAGTGACTTCATATCAAATTAATCTGTGGAAAAATATTAATAATAATAATAAAAAATAATAAAAAATTGCACAAGTTGTTATGTGAATAACTGAACAACACATTTGAATGTTAATGGTTCAAAGAATACATGGTCACATGAAATGCATTTAAATACATATTTAATTTTTTTAATATGTTAAACGCAATACAAACGCTGCATTAAAATGATATATTCATTTTAATTTTACAGACTACAGGGTTGAGGTTCATAAGCAAAAAAGATTAACTAACTGATGTTTTTTTAAGCTTCTTTAAATATTTAGTTTCATATATCAGGTCACATTTTCACACTAAATTCAATATTTATAAGTTCGTACATCTTGACTTAATGCCCAATGATGTTTGAACTAGACCAAGTTCTGAGTTACACACAACTGGTGCAACCTGCCCCGGGCCCTCAGACAACTCAGTTTTGACTGACAGAATTAGAACATCTATCTTTATATATCTTCCCCGATGCACAAGCAATTACGAAATAAATTAGTAAACTTCACTGTGCTCTCGGTTACCAACAGGAGAGATGCTCTCGCAACTTTTTGACAGAATGAAACATATAAATAAATACACATTCAATGGAATGCGTGTGATACGATTTTTAATAACAACAAATTATAGTCTGTCATGTTAATGACCCAAACAAGTTGACCGGTGTTTTGAATAAGTAAAGGTTTAGGTTTACATTCTCCACTCACCTGCTGTATTTTTCCGCAGCTCATCGGAGAGTTGGTAGTTCTGTGTTCTCAGCTCCAAGAGCTGAGCCTGTTGAAGCACATTAAAAGATCGATTAATATATCAAAACATACTAGCTGAGGTATATTTGAGGTAACAAGGCATTTAACGTACATGTTATTAATTGCTGTAAATCGGAAATAACGACCACGTAGACTAGGCCTCATCACACAGTTATTTTTAGGTTATGAATCATGTTAAAACGGTGGTTTACGGCGTCTTAAAGGTTTATTCACGTAATGGAAACATTTAATTAAAGAGTGTGGTTGCTATGAAACTGAATAGATGCTTCTGTGGATGTAAACAAGGTGATGCTGAAGCAAAACAACGGCTATGTGGTATTTAGTAGCCTAGCATTCACACGAAAGACGTCTAAAGAAATAAATGTATAACACGCGTACCCTTTTATTGTGTAGAAACGCAATAAAATCAGCTGTTTGGTGTGCTAACGGTGCTAGTGGTTAGTAATTACTGGTTAGCCTGCTAACAAGCTAAACACATCTTTATTATACGTC
Organism: Puntigrus tetrazona; assembly: GCF_018831695.1. NCBI lineage: Eukaryota > Metazoa > Chordata > Actinopteri > Cypriniformes > Cyprinidae > Puntigrus > Puntigrus tetrazona. The sequence goes on along the minus strand of NC_056706.1, from coordinate 4,697,921 downwards.
ACAAACTCGCCATATAGCGACTAAATTGCACGTCATTTCAACCAAGGGTCATTTTATTAGCGTAGCTATTACACACATTAATGAAAAGCATCGTAATTGCCCAGCAAAATTATTTTTCGGCCTTATAACTATTAGCTTGCAGGCTAACGGCTACAGCTAACAGAGACCCAATCGGCTCAGATGGACACCAACTTCAGCCGTAAAGTCGACTCGTTTACACATATTCTCAACCGAAATTATTTCTAAACAAGTTAACGATCTCGTCTTTGCATTACAGGTTGTTTCCGATGTCAAATCCGAACACAAATAAAGAGATTTGTACCTGCATACGGTGGAACTCCTCTTCTGACAGTGCTTGCGCCATCTTCACTAACGGCAAAACACTGCTGGACAGAATACAATCTCTCTCTATCCGCTGTTGCTGTGTTTTCTGTCAGCCTTGCGTTAGCAAGTTAACTGTCATTCTGATAAGATGAAGAAGGTTAAAGTTGCAGCTTACTGATGTCGCCCATCTGAAACGCTTTGGCTCGCTGACAGAGCCCCACCGTGTGTAATGTGCGCACCTGTCCTGTAGATGGCGCGCTAACACAATACATTCAACTGCGTCACAGGACATGGGCTGTGGCTCAAAAACCTAGTGAGCTGACTACTTAGACGGCACCTGTGGGCCTCTGTGTGTTCATTTAATGCTCTTTTATCACCACAGACAGTAACCATTCATATCACGTATGTATGTAGTATTAAAAGCAATAACAGTGTTCTAGTGTTCTGATGCAACCTAGTTATATTATCTATATATATATATATATATATATATATATATATATATATATAAAATCCCCAAAACTTCTCCACACTGTCTGTAACAGATTGATACGGTTTTGACTGAAAAAAGGAAGCAGGAAAGTCTAAATGAGTACTTACTGTTGTAGGAACAGATAAAAGGAACACATGACACTCTCATAAGGTTTATAAGTCAATGAACTTTACTGTATGACAAACATCAGTCACTCTGGAAACATCTGAGTTAACCACTGTGTCACTAATTCTTTAGATTAATTTAGAATGCTTTGCAGGGTCTTTTGCCGAATAGAAGGTTCAAAGGAAAAGCATTTATTTGTTTCATTTATTTACATAAAACATATAAAAATAAATGCAATTAGTATTAGTATTATTAACTATAAAAATGCCATTAATAAAATTAACTTTTCCACATTTTATTTCAATATTAAGAATATTAATACATTTTTCTCAAGCAGTAAATCAGCATATCGAGATGATATCTCAGAAGTAAATTAAAAATTTTAATATATTAACACAGAAACCAGTTATTTTAAATGGTAAAATTGTTTCACAAAGTACAGGTTTTACTGTATTTCTGATCAAATAAATGCAGCTTTAGTAAGACACTTCTTTCAAACAATTAAAAAATGTTTACTGCTGCCGAATGTATGATTTTTTTATTTTTTAATAATTCAATACAAATGTCTGAATAAAATTGCATTGCAACTAACGCATTAGTTAGCATTAACTTTTTATGCATTGTTCTGCTGTTAGCATTAACTTGAATTGCATTTAGTTAACATGCCATTTATGAACCCACAAACAAATCATACATAAAGTATATTCAAAGCAGCCACATTTCCCATTTCATAACCCACAGAATTTAATATAAACACATAAAAGTAAAACACCAACTTGTGTGTCGGCTGGCACATAAGGCTACAAGAGAGACAGAAATCCAGTGTCTGATGTACTCGGTCTGTCTGTGGAGCTCCTCCCGGGCTGCGGGGCACTGGAGTATTTCGGGAGGTGACATATAAATAGACGCTCCTCTTCCTTTTTAATCCATCGCAGTAGTTTAGTGAGTTCACTGATAGCTGATTTCTTAGTGACGAGCGGAGTAAAGCAGGCAAACATCTCAAACTTGCTAGTGACCTACAAAACAAGAGAGTGAGTTTAGAAAACACTGCACATACAGCATTTAATGCAAATATTGTACTATTGAAAGTTTTGGATTTGGTAAGATAAGTCCCTTATACAGTAATCTCGCCAAGGATGTATTTATTTATTTTTAAGAAAAATAATCTGTATTTTTAATGTGATGCAAAGTTGGATTTTCCTACAGCAATCATGGTATCACTTTACAATAAAGCTTATTAGTTAACAATTAATTAATAAAAACTAAGAATGAACAACGCTTCTAAAGCAATCATTTATCGTTAATTTCAGCATTTACTAATGAATTGCTAGAATCACAAGTTTTGCTTGCAGCATTAATTAAAAAGTACTAAAATAAACAAACAATGAACGGCGGTATTTTTATTTTCTAACATTAACAAAGATGATGTATTGTTCATTGTTTGTTAGTTAACACATTAATGTTAGCAAATTACACTTTACTTTACTTGATCATCATGAAATATAAACAGTTGTGCTGCTTAATATTTTTGCGGAAACCATGATGCATGTTTTGCAGGATCCTTTAATGAACAGAAAGCGTTTATTTGTTTAATAACAAAAATGAAATACGCTTGTTATTACTAATTTTGGAGATCATTTTTTATTTCTTGGTGAACATTTTAAACCCAGAACATCCTGATCTATAGAAGATGTCTTGATTTTTCTAAAAACATACCCACGCCAGCAGAGTTTCTTCGCCTGCGGAATGGTAGATGAGTTTAAGTGGCCGTGATGTGCTGTGAATACAATTGTGCATGTTGCGATATAGATCCAGCAGACGTATCCTCTCTTCCTGGCTTCTGTATGCCACATCCATCTCTGGGCTAAAGAGATATCAAAATAAAGGCATCATATATCACCCTTACAGTGTATTGTCGATTGCAACGCAGCCATTATTCACCGAGACGTGTGACCTGGTCATACCAGCTAAATTACTACAGCGGCATAGTTGTGTCTTTTGAAAACTTTCATAGACTGTCAAGGCAAACCAGATGATGAATAAAAAACTCAGTCAATTTGAGCTAGAGACGGTTTAAACCACAGACTGGTTCCACGCATCATGTGGTCCTTGATGGATCTAATCGTTCAGCTGGCCTTATTTGCTTGCATTTTTGCATAAAAGGCACCTCGCAACTGTGTCCGCTCTGGGTCTAAAACATTTCAGCCATGTGATTAGCTGAATCAAGCGCTTACTGTTGCAGAATTCGTAGCAAAGGGGTCTAATCTTTCACAGAATGTGGAAATCCTGGCTTACAGACCATCATTTATCAGGATTTGCGAGGCATCTGGTGCTTCTGATGGCAAAAAGAATCACTGATTCAGACAAATGAGTCAAAACGCTAATGATTTGTCCGTTCGCTTGTGGTTTTAATGCTTTTTAGTGATGCATTTCAGCTTGAAGTCAATTTAAACTGCATTAACATCAAACAGAGTCTTTCTGCTTTCTACTGTTACTTGGCCTCTTTTTAACTAAGGGTGAAATTTACTAGAAATTAACTGAAATTTGCTTCTACACAATTTTTAGTATGCATACTACAATTTCAAGAGAAGCAAAATAGTCAATAAAGAAAAAAATGTAGGAAATGATTCGACTGAAAGATGAAAAATAAGAGTACTTCCTGCTTTTGAGAAGACTTCTTGACCAGGAATCTATTCTTATTTGTTATTAAAGCCATAACCTTTAATTAATTCATGTCTAATTAAGTCATGTCAGAATTAATTATAACTAAATTATTTGGTATATTTAACATAATATTTAAGAGTAAAAATTTGTCAGTATCAAATATTTTTGGACTTTAGATGATTAATTGTGCACAATAACACCATGAATGTGCATAAAAAAATTAAAAAGGTCATTTTAATTATATATTCATATTTAATGATGCTCCACAAGCTAATCACCATGTGAACTGCGGCATCTGGCGATGGTGGTCTAGCACTTTTGAGGGTTTGTAAAGGAAGTGCTTAAGATTAGCCACACCGATATCGTCAACACTGTATAACTGAGCATTTGCCAACCACTGCAAGGCATTCTGGGATGCGAAAGCTTGCTCGATTTTCTTTTTGCACTCTGCCACGGCAAAAAAGGCTTCTTTATCTGTAGACAGAAGAACAAGGCATACAGTACATTCTGGAGGGTCTAGATACGCCACATAAGCATAAAAGTAGCAGTCGGGATTGAACAGAGGCAGGCAGATGGGCGTCCATATCTCTCCAGCCTGAAAAGCAGAGGAGGCCCTGATCAAGTTGAAGAGGAGATGAAGGTCATTGGGTTTCAGTCTGGCATCCTCCAGCACCGTCTTCTCCTGAACGACCGAGACGAGTCGGTTATTGGCAATGAGAAAAGAGAAGACCAGATTCGGGGTGACGGCTTTCTGTAGGATGTGGCCGAGGGCGTCTCTGGAAGCGGATGGCAGAGGCAGGCATTGGACGGCCGACAGCATGAAGCCGGGATCAGAATCCATGACATCGAGGAGGCCGTCCAGCACCTTCTCCGAGCCAGACAGCAGACGCCGCAGGTCGAAGTTCTTCCGGCGCTCAAAGATGCGGTTTATGCTGGCCTGAGTGAGCAGGCTGACTATCTGATGATAAACATGCAGGAGCTCGCTGCGCAGCTGCTGTTCAGACTGATGAGTGGCGGAAACGCACACAAACACCAGCGGACCCTTCTGCAAAAAGACCACCGTGTGCTCATCTGAGGGAAACATAGGGGAAGAATATTAGCTGTCATTACAATGCATATGCAAAAATGCTTATTATACTTCTAGATGCATAGACCCTAAATACATATAGATCCTATTTAATATCGTCTGTGCTGATATCACTTGCTCATATACGGTAAGTTTGTTTTGTTGTTTCTGCTGGTTGAAACAAATTACCCCTTGGGGATACATTTGCAGCTTTATTGAGGGCGTATCAAGCAGAGGTCGATCAATGGCGTCAGAGTCAACGGAGGCGATCCAATAGAACAAACAATAGCCAGGTTTATGTCGAGGCAGCGGCTAACAGGGTGCCATACAAGAGAGAGCAGTCCAGGGTCACACGCAGAAATAACAATCAACATGTGACAAGCAAAGCAAGACTTTGCTGAGACTGAGCCTCTGGAGTCTGCTTAAGTAGAGGGTGAGATGGGGGACACCTGTGCCAGCAATCAGTCTCAGGTACGGGGTGTTATGGGAAATGGAGTTCATAAACTAATGCTCGGGAGAGTAAATTACAGTATATATACTTCAACATTAACTGCTATAACATGGCAAAACAATAAAAAAATAAGAGAACAAATACAATAAAAAGCAGCAAACAAACACATATTGCATTAACATACGATAAAAAATTCTCTTTCTAAACACTTTAAGTGAGTTCCCATCATAAGAGTTAAAAGCTGGACATTCCAATAAAATATGTTTGACAGAAGTTAGAATCTCGCAAAACATGCATGAGTTAGTCTTGTATGACCTCGGTAAAAAAATGCTTGATCGCATCAAGTTTTAATAGGCGCTGCAAAGAACCTTTCTTTGAAAAGATGGTGCAGAATCTCACCTGAAAAAATGGACTGAATGATGTTGCCTCCAGCCTGAACGAAGGAGACCAGTGCCATCATGACACCCATGGTGGAGGAGAGGGCCTCTTCATTGCCATAGCGTGAGTAGATGGGCTTCCCTGCCTCGCTCAGCACAAACACATGCTTTCTGTGCTGCCTCCAACCCTCTGACATTATATCTTCATTTCTATAAGCCAGACCTGGTACATTCACAGAGGAACCTGTCTTTTTCTGTCCACTGAAGTTTGCTCGGGTCAAAGTAGATGGAACCCTACCAGTCTCCTCTATTACGGCGTCCTCAGGTCGAAACTCCCCGCTTCCTCTGTTGTCGCTCCTGCGCATGTTGTCTGTTTCTCATTTCCCTCAAAGAGAGAATCTTCTGGTACTTCTGGGTAGGGGGGGTTTTTAAGGGTGCAAACACTTGTTCTATTGATGTCACACAATGGATCTCTGTGGCACTCCATTACTCAGTCTGGAATCCCAGAGGTATCACATGACGCCTGGGGATCAGAGAGCAGTTGAAACGGTGTAATAGGATGAACATGATGCTTAATTTCTCGCTGAAAGAATTATTCCTAACTGATCTGTGGCGGTGCTGACTTAGAGGAGGTTAAAGTGGGACGTGAAACTCATGTATGCTGTCAAAATGAGGATGCAGTCTAAAAATAATAAAAAAAAACGTCATTCAAGGTTTACAATCAGGAGTATTAGGAGAGAGTTGAAGGTCGGTTGATTTAACCATCACAACTGCCTACAGTTGTTGATCATATATTTATTAGCTGCTATTGTGTTCATTTAAACATCACTACTGCAAGAAACTGCAGCAATGGGATTTGTGATAGTAAAGATTTGCACTCTAGAAACATTTTAGCTTATACTACTGTCGTGGAATTTTATTATACCTTAATTTCCACATACCCACAGGTCTCCATAGTTTGTTATGGTTTTGTTTTAAAAAAAATTTTAACCATTACTTATTCATATAGAGCTTATTACAATGGAGACTGAGTGAAAGCGTTTAGTGTTTTTATACTGTACAAACATATCCCTTACCCTGACTCTACCCCAACACAAAGCGTTTGGTATTTTTAGATTTCCAAGAAACATAATTCTGTATGAGATTTGTAAGCGTGTTTCCTCATGCACCAAAAAACTTCCTCAGACATGCATACATGGCAAAAACAGCAAATGTAATATTTTATCCAAAATGCCATTAGTGTCGCATAAGTGTAATACATTAAAACTGTTAAAGCTATTGCAATTAATTTCATAATTTGTGATAGACTGACAATTGTGGTTCATATTCAATTTCATATGTATTATTGTTTTTATTTATTTATTTTGCAGAAACTGTGTTTGAACCACTGCAAGACAAGTTGCTTTACCTTTGTTTGTGTTCTGCTGTGTTCTACAGTAACTTAACCAAAAACAGTTTCTCGCGTGAAAGTTGAAAACGTCACATTTTTCATTTTATTATTTTTTTTGTTATGCAAACGCTAATAAAAACATCAAGGGGATGTTACTATTGAATGAACTCTTAATGTTGTGAAACAAGCAGAAGAGCGTCTGACTGAAGTCTCTATGTTAACTTTTTTTGAGCTGTTGCTTTCAGAACATTATTAAAGACCACATAACTTGTACAGTCTGACATTAGAAGAACACTCGTTCAAACAATCTCAGAATATTCTAAGAACAGAAAAGATCAGAAAAGGCTTGAATGGAATCAGCAGTGAGAACGTTCACCTCTGTTTACTGTAGCTCATGCAAATGTGGTCCGATGTTGTGTACTCTAGCCTGCAGTAATCAACTCAAAGACATTTATTAATGGTTTGCTAAAAGTTATCAACAACGATGGTAAAACCTTTACCGCTCATAAAATTAGTAGCACAAAGAAAAAGCAATGCATTCATATAGTGACATATACACAAAAATAAGTACTGTATTGTACTATGGTAAACTGTATATGACGGTAACTCCATGGAACTTTTATTATCATAATCATATACCATGGTAGGCTATTTGCATGATAGTCCAATGTACTTCAAAGAACAATATGATCATGAAAATACATGGCATTACCATGGTAACACATCTAAAACCATTACATGTTGGTGGAAGTGGATGTCACCTATATTTATATACATAACCAGCCTTAAGCGTAAGTAGGTATATTTATAGAAATAACAGTACATTGTCTAGGTCAAAATGATCAATGTTTCTTTTAATGACAAAAATCATAGGATATTAAGTGAAGATCATGTTGCATGATGACATTTTTAAATATATATAAAAACAATTTTGATTAGTAATATGAATAGCTGAGGGCTTCACTTGGGCAACTTCAAAAGCTACTTTCTCAATATTTTAATTTATTTCACCCTCACATTCAAGATTGTAAAATAGTTGTATCTCAGTCAGATTTGGTCCTGTCCTAACAAACCATACATCAATGAAAAAAATTATTTATTTAGCTTTTAGATATCATTTTAAAGAAGCCTACAGTTAAATGCAACATTTTCACCACGTATAAAGTTCCTGTTTGCTACTTACAAGTTTAGAAAATGTAATTGTGACGTTTAGTGCGTTCACGCGGTTTTGGTAGCTGGACTTTTCTCTTTCTATTTCACTTTACGATGAAGACACTTTCACTTTACGCTTTAGCGCCGTAATGCAACACAACGAAGCCCAAAGGACGCGCGTGTGACAGTAATGGACGATTTATCTCATTTGTAGCGTTCTCCTGCAGCCACACGGGCTGATGGGAATTGTAGTTTATGTTCGTCAAACCAGCCTCATAAATCGGCGGAGCTGAACCAGACCTCGGTAGCGTATGCTAACGCCACAGGTGAGGTTCTGGCGGCGGATTGGCTGGAATGAGGAAGGGGCGTGGCGACGGCTGATGATTGACACGGCGCCGTACATTAAGGTGACCAACAAAATCATAAGCGGGAGAAACTTCCCTGTGTCAGTTTCGCTGCCTGGATAACTGTACCAAGACGGGTGTATTACTAGTTAAGATTGTACAAGGAGTAGAGCAACAAAAAATGAAGGAGTAAGATGCTGGAGAGAGTGATTATAGAGTGATGGAAGCGCACCTGTTGAGGTTCGTGGAGCGGGTTCGTTGTCTGTCCGACAATGACAGCAGTGCAGACCAGTTCATCTCCACAGAGTTCAACGTAAGTCTTACACTTTCACACCTCTTTTTTAGATGTATGTATGTCATATTTCACAAAGTACCGTGATTAAAAAAAAGCACACTTGTCAAAATGTTATTTTTGCACCCTACTCTATTGTGTTACTATGGTAATAACGTGTTAATGGACTCTGATGTTATTTGATCTCTTACAGAAAATAATATTCTGATATATGGTACAGTGGTGATACCATACTTAAGTATATAAGTAGCCTACATTTCACCGTCCTGCACTTCTAAAAATGCCGTGGTATTATTTGGTAATAAAAATCTTGGTAATTATTTATTACAGTTTTGGAAGAGAATTTTTAGGCATAGTAGCCAGAAATTGACCCTGGCCTGCAAATCCAGTCATGAGGTCAAATGATATTTATACATCTAAAAGCTAAATAAATAAGCTTTTCATTGATGTATAGTTTGATATGACAGGACGAAATCTGACTGAGATACAATTATTTTACAATCTTGAATGTGAGGGTGCAATAAATTAAAATATTGAGAAAGTCGCTTTTGAAGTTGTCCAAGTGAAGTCCTCAGTCAGTCTAATCATTTCTAATCAATTTTTATTTATATTTACAGTAAAAATGTCATCATTGAACATGATCTTCACATAATATCCTATGAATTTTGTCATTAAAAGAAACATTGATAGTTTTGACCTATACAATAAATTATTCTATATTCTATATATTATTTCTATAAATATACCTACTTACGCTTAAGGCTAGTTATGTATATAAATATAGGTGACATCCACTTCCACCAACATGTAATGGTTTTAGATGTGTTACCATGGTAATGCCATGTATTTTCATGATCATATTGTTCTTTGAAGTACATTGGACTATCATGCAAATAGCCTACCATGGTATATGATTATGATAATAAAAGTTCCATGGAGTTACCGTCATATACAGTTTACCATAGTACAGTACAGTACTTATTTTTGTGTATATGTCACTATATGAACGCATTGCTTTTTCTTTGTGCTACTAATTTTATGAGCGGGAAAGGTTTTACCATCGTTGTTGATAACTTTTAGCAAACCGCTAATTCACGTGTCTTTGAGTTGATTACTGCAGGCTAGAGTACACAACATCGCACCACATTTGCATGAGCTACAGTAAACAGAGGTGAACGTTTTCAACTTTCACGCGAGAAACTGTTTTTGGTTAAGCTACTCTAGAAAAGTCATTTATTACTATTTATTAATTTCATATTGAACAATGCAATTAGATTCCTGTATAATTGCTCTCTCTAAAAAGTATTGCATTGCTTATTAAACTGCCTTAACTACTATGTACTTAAATCAAAAAATAAGTACAATGTACTTACTGTGTTCATATTGTATCGCAAAGCACTTTTAGATACAGATACTTTTAGGTTAAAGACAGGTTTTGTGGTATGGGTAGGTTTTTAAGTGGGTTAAGGTGTAAGGGATGAGTCAACAGTGTAAATAAATGTAATTTTAGAGATTAATTACAGATATAATTACATGCAGTTATTTTTAAAAAGTACATTGCACTAAATTCTTAACTTAAATGTAAGCATATAGTAGTTAAGGCCGCCTAATATAAAGTGGAACCAATAAAATCAAGAATATAAAATAGCATAAATTATTCTTGAACTGTAGGTTACATTAAAAACATTTTACCACGAGGTGTTGAATTTTGATTTTAAATCGACTATTGATTTTATATTGAATTGTTTTATAGTATATATAACATTAAAAGCTATTACGTCAGTTGTAAGAAATTAAACAAAAAATATGTTTCTTAAGGAGAAAGTAATTCACTTACAGTAATTAATCACTTAATAATACGCCCAGCACTTAACATGAGTAAAACATTTTTCATGAGAACGCATTTTTGAAATAACTGGAGGGATGTGAGAGCCTGAGCATCATCTTTAGAGCCAGACCAGCAGTTTACAGAAGTATTTGTTGCTTTTTGACTCATTTGGCTACATAAGTAAAAGTAAGAGGGCAATTGTAACCAGTTCCTCATTTAGTTTCTCAGTTATTAACTGCATGCAGCATTCACAAATAGACGTTGAAGCCTCTGTGGAAAAAAACACTCAAGACTCTAGTGCTTGTGGTGAAAGGGGGAGATGCTAGGTTGTGATGCTCTGTGGCTTCATTGGTGACCCACATATGTGTAAATAGCCTATGTGTGCCGATCTCTTCTTCTTTTGAGAATGGAAAGAAAACAGAGAGAAGTTTTAGTCACGAAAATGTATCTCTCTCTCTTGTTTGTCTAAGAATAATTGAAGGATTCTCACACAGGATAGCATGATGCAAGCAACGTCTAGGATTGTAAAAAATGAGTCAAAATTGTGCCTCGGATGCAATGCCAATTTTACATGCATTTTTTTAAATGAGTTATTTAGAGGAATGCAACGCGACACGGCGGCGCAGGCAAGCATTAGGACACCACCTCGTGGCCAGATGCTGCAGTTCACTAACATGCCGCTAAAACGAGAGGAATGCTTGCTTGAAAAGAATACAATTCTTTCTTTTTGCAGCTGATCCGACAGAAAAGCGCAACCCTGAAAGAAGATTATGGCCTGACCACTGCGGTAGGAGAAATCAAAGAAAATGCGAAGAAAAACCGATATAGGGATATTCTGCCCTGTACGTAGGCTTATAAGTTAACTTTCCTTTGTTCTGTTATTAAGGCTGTTTCTAGATGAAGCAGTTTTTTGAATGCAGTTCACTCTGTATAATTATTTTTGCTTGATATGTGCTGGCCAGCCTTTATTGCCAACATTTTACGTTTTATTTACAATTCAGGGCAATTCAGAGTGAGAGACATGTTTTATAAGAAAAAAAATATTTAATATGGGTAATATTTTGATCTTAATATATAGTCAGAAAATCAGCATGAATACATTTACAATGAATGCATAAATAAACAAAAGTTTTCAGAGGCTAACAATAAGAATTTTTTTTTTTGCTGACCCAGTTTGTATATTTCTATACTTATTCACCTACTGAATAAAACCTGTAATATGACACCACGAGGAAGTGCATGTATTAATGCGCAATATAAATAATATCTGGTCCCTGCACAAATTATATTACATTTTATTTTCAGTAGCATTTTTTACGTGTCAAAAATAGTATATTTTTGTACAGCTCCATGGCAAATATAAATTCCCATCTTTTGTGGAAAAACAGCGGCATATGGTGCTCCACGTATCACTTGCGAGCCATTCTTCCCGATGCTTTTATTTTAGAATTCTTGCGCACTTTGATATCAAGATTTTCAAATGTCTCGGTAAGCTCAGATCTCATCAGCTTTGAAATATTTGTGACTTTTTGTGTTTTCTCAATATGACACGGAATAGTTATTTTACATGATTCTCAGTCACATCATTTTCATTTTATCTGTCAAAACATGTCTCCTATAGTTACTGTACTATGTTAGTTTTTTTTTTTAGTATCGCGGTGGCAATAACATGCCATTATATTTCATAATTGAGTCGCCGCAGTGTGTTGACTGAAAAATGAGTTACTCACACCGATGAGAGGAAAAATATGCAAATGCGTTGCTATTTTTCAGCTTTTTATGTATTCCAGATGATCAGACCAGAGTCTGTCTAGCTCCAACCACATCTGAATGTGAGTCTGATTATATTAACGGCAGCTTCATCAAGGTACTGCAGCGTTTTAACTTCTTATCATGGGCCTTATGCATGTTTTTGTAGACAGCCTAGTAATAAAATTTTGTCATCTGTTTTTTTCTCACTAGGGAGCAGTTAAGAACCGGATGTATATCGCTACCCAGGGCCCTTTGAGCACGACTGTGGTTGATTTCTGGCGTATGATTTGGCAACACAATGTTAAGGCGAGCTGCTTAGATTCTTTAACTATTTGTTGAATGATCTCTCCTGTTCATTACACGTTAGCTGTAAAATCAATTTAGTTTTTGTGTGTCTCTTTGATAGGTCATAATCATGGCTTGCAGAGAGATTGAGATGGGAAAGGTAGTCTTTATTTTTCGTTTATAGACATTTGTCACATACCTGTCATTTTCCCTGCATTCACTTGTCTGTTATTTAGAAAAAATGTGAAGTCTACTGGGAACTGTCTACTGGTCCCTTTGCCGTCTCAACTGTAAGTGTTTTCGTGCTCCTCAACAATGAACAGTGTTCGTAATTTAGCAGTTCTGTCTAAGATACAGGATATTAATCTTACACAACAGTTCCTTTTTGATGTTATCTTCGCGCCTCATGAAAGTGTCAGTTTTTTCAGCGGTTTGATGCAAATTTTAGTTTGTGCAGTTGCGAGGCCCTACAAAGCGGAAGTTCTTCTGATTACTGTCATTTTTTTTTATTTAGTTTAAGGAGTCACGGCCGAATGAGGAAGTCATTGTTCGGACACTGTCGGTAAAATATTGTGATGTAAGTAGTGTCTGTAGCGTGTCATTAGCAGAATACGATAAAGACATGATGTAATAACACTTGTTTGTTCTGGGGGGGAAACAAAAAATTAATAAATAAAAAATATATATTTATATTGGATTAATATTTTGAAATCATTAATGGCAAAGCTGAATTTTCAGCATAAATCCTCCAGTGTAGCATGATCCTTCAGAAATAATTTTAATATGATAATATTTACTGATCAAAAAGCATGGAAATGGTTATGATGCTTAATATTGTGTAAATGGTGACACATTTAGAGAGACACATTTTTTGGACACAAAAAGTATCCTAGTAGAATAAAAGTTTTAATATCTGAAAAACTAAATATTTAGTGTGTTTGTGTGTATTTACATTTAGTATATGTATGTGTAAAAAAAAAAACAATATATATATATATATATATATATATATATATATATATATTATAGTATATATATATATATATATATATATATATATATATATATATATATATATATATATATATATATATATATATATAATTATAACCATATATTTATTGTTCTATGTACTTGGGCTGAACCATTCCTTTAAGAGGAGTGGTTTCCGTTTGCGTTTTTGAGGAAAATTTGTCAAACCACAAAATTGCAGTGTGCTTTATTTTGAGTGTCTTATAGAACACGGTTTATTCTGACATGGTTCCAGGAACCGCCATTACTATCTCGCTGTGTGGCGTTTCCCATTTTAGCTCATTTCAAGCATTGTAATTTGGGAAGAAACCATAATCCATCAAGGGGTCAACACTCGCCGTCTTTTCAAACAGGAAACCCGTAAAGTGCATCACTTCCAGTATACTGCCTGGCCGGACCACGGAATTCCAGACATGCCGGATGGCATTCTGGGTATGATGGAGTTGGCTCGCCAAAAACAGGGCAACCAGACGGACCCTGTAGTGATCCACTGCAGGTCTGTATCACACGCACAGCCGTCTCTGTGTTTTTCTGTGCCTCTGACAAATGACCCATCTGCCCATGAAAATTCATCAGGTCGAGTCGGTTCGTGTTGTTAGGGTGCAGCAGGGGCCGGCCTGTGTTTCTCTGGTTCCATGCATTTTAATGGCACCATTTAAATGAAGCGAGACATGTTAAATATTCAGCACCTGATGTGGCGCTGGAAAAGCCAGTTAACTTCCAGACTTCAGCACAGATTCACTCATTACCCTCTCTTTATATACATGAGAGAGGCTCTGTCCGACAATATGGCCCGTAATTCCCCTCGTGACCCTCTGAACTGAGACTCAGGAGGGAACGCATCCTATCATCATATGAAAATGTGACGGCTTCTCTCTCTTTACAGTGCTGGCTGCGGTAGAACGGGGGTCATCTGTGCTGTTGACTATGTCAATGATCTACTGCTGACGGAGGTATTAACATCATAAGCGAAGCAAAATTATATGCACAGCACTTGAGATCATTTTTCAAGATAATTTAACCAGCAAAAGGTGTCATATATATATATATATATATATATATATATATATATCGGGTTTTATTTTGCGATGCTGCTGGATGTACATTATCCTTTACGTATGTAGTAATACAAAGTGAACACATGAAACATTTTATTTTATCAGCGAATACAGGAGGATTTTAACATATTTGACCTGGTGTTAGAGCTAAGGAGACAGAGAACTTCGGTGGTGCAGACCAAGGTAACATAAGAGCATGTTTTATTTTTTTTTTGCATGTCACATACAATGGAAATGATGTACAGAATGGATTCTTGAACAATTATTGAGCCATTTGCTCTTTACGATAACAATCAAAGGCTGTATGTTTTTATCACATGGGTGGAGGCGCATTTATCCCTGTCTGTCACATTTCACCACGCCATGTGAACTCCTTATGTCAAGTGTTTTGTTTTTGCCCTCAGGAGCAGTATGCGTTTGTCTTTCATACGGTTGCTCAGATGTTTCAGAAGGTCTTGGAGATGAAAAACAAGAATACGGAGGTAAGGCTTAAATAGCTGTTTAAAAGTTTGAGGTCAGTAAGATTTTTTTATTTGGGCAAAAAAAAAAACTAAGGATGCATTATATCGAATGAAATTGAGATTACATGGATTAAATGCTGCTATTTTGAACATTCCTTTCAATAAAGAATTCTGAATAATGTATAATTGTTTCCACAAAAAATATTGCGCAGCTGTTCTCAACACTGCTAATAATAGAAAATGCATCTTGATCAGAAAATCAGCATATTGATATGATTTCTGAAGGATCATGTAATACTGGAGTAATGATGCTAAAATGTATATTTAATCACAGGAATAATAATACATTTTTTGTATGTATGTTTTATTATATAAATGCATCACTGCTGAGCATAAAAGACTTTAAGCACTTTCGAATAATGGTGTGCGTGCATCATTTTCTGTACACAGAAAGAAGTATTTGTTTGTTTTCTATACAGAAGCGACGCTGCCATGCTCCACCTAAATCTATCAGATTTTAATGAGGAACACACTAAAATCTGCATTCAGATGCATCCAAATACAGTGCTTGAGTGAAGTGAAACCACTCATAATGAGCTGTCATAGACATGAAATACAGGCCGTGATTCATTGAACTATTTTCTTATGGTGCCTAGATGGAGTTTTTGCCCTTAAGGGGCCTCAACAGCTTCTGCCTCTGTCACTTTCATTGTACGCAATAGTCACTATAGTTAGCGAAATATCTAATAACAGAATTATGACATTTTTGAGTTCAACAGCTAATACTTGTTCTTGTGCCGGATTACGTACTAATGTTCAGTTGCTTTCCTCTACGAGTGTCTCTTTTAAAGTGCATCCACTCAACCGCTACACCATCTCTTGTTTTTGCATCACATCATGTTTTACTTCCTCAAGGCTTTGAGCCGTGAGCTTTAAAAAAAGCGGTTCAGCAGGAAACGCACTCGCTGCGTGCTTCCTCTATGCAAATTATTTTAGGCATCCTTCAACAGCTGAACGCAACCTCTCCGTGTCGCCGCTCTTATTTCAGTTTGTTTGTCGTTTTTTTTAATATCGGAAATCTCAGACTTCAGCCTCTCTGTACGTCAATGCGGTTCCACCGAAGACTTCGCTGAAATCAGGATCATTAGGCAGCATCAGCGCACCGCTCAAAACACGGTAAGAATCTCATTTCCAGATTTCTAACCCGTTTGTGGATGCCTGTGATTAAACGACACAGCCAGAGGCCTTTTTGAGTTTGAGAGTGCTAACTTACACCACCGCTGCGTCAAACTGGTAAACCCAGACGAGATTCTCTTACGCTATTATTGTCCCTTCGGTCTCGCAAACCACAAGGAGCAATTTGAACTTTTCTCATATAACACGTAACTAGAGTTAATGCGAGTTGATCTCGTGAGTCATCGACGTAGAGCTGGATATGTATTTCTCTACATAGGCACTTGTTCACGGTGACATTTCTGCTTTGCATACAGACGGATATGACTTTTGTAATGATGATTGATCTGAAGATGGGAATATTTCACGCGAACGCGCGTTTCCGCTAATGCTCGGATTATACAGAGCAAACAAGCAATTTAATCATTTGTAAGTCACCGTGTTCTGCCGTTGCCGTTCCCCTTGGGTCAGTAGCGTTTTTCATGAGAAACACTGAATGCAAATGTGACAGACAGTCATTAGACGTTGCTGCAGATGTGGTCCCACAATGCACCAATGTAGCGAAGCCGCCCAGAGCAAAATGTGGAAGATAAACCTTCTGTTTTCTGTGAATGAGCTACTGTGTATTCTTTACGTCACAGTATAATCTAATACGAACTACTTTGGCTTATAAACCAGCAATGTAATCGGCATGCTAGCGATCTCATCTCCGGATCATACGTTTCTCTCATTTTTGTACTGTGCACCAATCCAGAAAACAATATAAATTATTTTGTTTAGATTAACGTGTTTTCTGTGGTTGCTTGTTCGCATACAACGCTTGGATGCTTTCTTATTACGGCTCCAATAAAAAGCAATTTTTAATTTTTTAAAAATATGCTTTTATATTGCAGCAATTACACATTAAATTTTCAAATTAGTGTACACGAAAACGCACAGCAAAGAGACATTACGGCCAAACTTTTCATGATGACTGATTTGCAGTGTGGCCTATGCTTGTATGTTATCAGTATTTTTCCAATTAGCAATTTATATATTTGAAAACCGCCAAACTGACCCCAAAGCAGCCCAGATTTTGTCCACCCACCCAAGTCAATATTTACTCGCACAATCAAACCCAAAACCGCTCAACTGGGAGGAAATCTGCCCAATCTTTCAACACCGCTCCCGTTTGATCTGCTCGTAAAGACGTTCTCCGACTGAAGAAATGAGAAAAGTTGACAGAATCAGCAGCTGTGAGTGGGTGGCGAAAACTAGCTCCGCTCACGAGTTAAACTAAATATTTTTAACGCGTTAAATTGGAATAAAATTGTTTGACAACAATCAGTTAAAATGTATTTCAAACTCTTGTTGAAGTCTGTTAACATATTTACTGAAACATTGCTTAAAATGTACTGTATAAAGGTTACAAGCTAAATAAACTTTATATGGAGTAGGTCTTTAATATTAAGCCTAATTTGTTACTATTAATGAGGATTGTATGACTTTTTTTTATAATATCAGAATTAAATGCAAGATATCTAAAGTGTACCTAACGTATAGACCTATTTGAAATAGTGTCAAAATAATGTCTTTTAAGTACACTTGGCACTAAATATGTTTATTTCAAATACAATTTCAGTATATTTATTTTTCACTAGGTCCATGTAATTGTGGTTTATCTTAGAGAACCGCACTTAATATGATAAATGAATAATATATATGTCATCATTTATAATTGGAAAAAGGAATTTGCCAAAATATAACACAAAATAAAACAAATTTTATTCCTAACACATGTGTTTGTCTGTCTTTGGTTTCAGAAATCCGCCTCTCAAGTCTAGGCTTTCTCATCCTCTTCCTCAGATCAGGATGAATGACACTTACGCGGTCATCAACAAGTCCAAACTACAGCCTCCTGCTTCTGCCTCTCGTTCCATCACTGTCCATCACTATGACAATGCAGATTTAGAGAGAAGCAAGAACAATGCTGTCTACAGTACAGTCAAACCTAAAAACAGGCCCGTGTCAGTCCTGCCCTCTCCCACCTCGCCGGGTAACGACATATCAACGACAGCCAATCAGAGAGGACTCCCACTGAAAAAGACGGATCTATTGTCAGGTAAAGGACATTTTTATCGGCTCTTATTCTTTTAAACCGTGTAGTTAATTACAGGTGCAACTTCATGTAGATTTTTTTTATATATAAGTACAATGTATGCACACAATAAGTGCATTGCACCGAATTATTAAGTACAAAGTAGTTAATGCCTAATATGAAGTGGAACCGAGTTTTATATTTATATTTATAACTGCCCGACGATCGGTTGAATAATGCTTACACTACAAGATAGTCGTCTAATTTTTTCCTCCGGTCAAACTTTTTTATGTCGGTTACATAAAAAACATAGTTGTTCTAATTTGAACCCATAAATAAGTCTGAATACCTCTTGGCTAAATGAAGCCCGCCACGCTGAAATCTGCTGAACTGAAAATAAAAGCAGACAAAAAAAGCGCAAACTCATGACTTTGCCCGTACACTAAAAGGAAGATCGTTTTAGTCAGGGGGAACTTGCTTGTTTTATGAGAGTTATGTTCTGGAGACTTCCACTTGCTGCTTTCACATGTCCTCATGAGTCTGTCCTGTTCACGTTCTTCTCTTTCGTGCGATCAGCAGGGTATTCAGAGACCCCTCGTTTGGTGTTTCTCTGTTAAAAGTCAGTTATCTGAAGCTTGTGTTTCCATATCTCTGAGGGAATTAAAATTCTTCTTGTTTTATCCCCTTTTGAACTTTTAAGTCCCATTTTAAATGCCATCGGGGTGCCACCAAATAGAAATAGTCAGCAGTACACAGTGCATACTGAATAGTAAGCTAGATTTCCTTTTCGAACATTGCCAGTGTTCTCAATATGGCCTCCATCTCCGATTGGTCAACCAAAAGATAGTCCTGCCTCCAAATTTACACCATTTGTTGAGGTAAAAAATTTTTTTATATGGCACCGCAGTGTGTGCACATCAGTTAAACACCAATGACTGACTTAATGTGCGCATTTTAATATTTAAATAAGCATTTTAATATTTTAAAAAATGAGATGTAACTGGAACAATACTGTGCATACAATATATACATAAAAATATATATGTAAATATGTCCAAAATATTTTATTTGGATGGGATTAATCATTCGACAGCGCAAATGTTTAATAATTAATCATTTTCTTTGTTATAATTTAATAATGTTTTTTTTTCTCAGGGGAGTTGAGGTCCATGAATCGAGATTCAGAGGTAAATTTAAGACGTTTTTGTTTGGTTTTCATGTTAGCATATTAGTTGTTAAATGAAAGCGCTAAATACATATTAATCTTATATGACACACATTCTTAGGAGTTATTTGCCTGTAATTCATGCCGCTCACTGGTAGATGTGTCATTTTACTTTCTTGTTTGTGTTTCACATCACATTCAGCCTCTTCCTGTGATATGAGGCTTCTAGCTGAGATCACACTCACAAAATAACAAGCTTTAGCACACACTTACAGGCAGTACATTTAGTAAAAATAACCTGACAGATTGAATATTTCCAGCGAATATGATGCTAATGTGTATTTGACTGATGATCACGGTCTTTTTAACCCTGATAATGACAGATTAAGATCTGCAAAGAATATCATTAAAACTAATTAAATGAAATGTGTTTTCCTCAGCCACACAGCTCTCTTTCACGATCCCAAAGTGCAAGTAAGTGTGTCGTTATGCGCTTTATTTAAAAAGATTTTTCTGTGTGAATTCACACATTATTTATCAATATTATTT
This sequence comes from Puntigrus tetrazona, assembly GCF_018831695.1. NCBI lineage: Eukaryota > Metazoa > Chordata > Actinopteri > Cypriniformes > Cyprinidae > Puntigrus > Puntigrus tetrazona. The sequence goes on along the minus strand of NC_056706.1, from coordinate 4,677,883 downwards.
ATTTTTTAGCAAATGAAAAGAGCACGTTTGAATGATTCATTCCACTAAAATACGTTTTTAAATGCCTTTCGGGGATACCAGTGAAGACAAAACATTTTTATTTTATTTCAAAGCTCATTTCATTTATTAACAAATTCTTAATATTTTATTATTATAAGCTATTCATTATTATTTATTCATATTTTGTGTTTTTCAGAATTTTCATGTCCTAAAATGCATTATTTTTAACAACTGAAGGTTTTTTATTTACATTTATTTAGAAACAATCTGAATAAATGGGCTTTTATTGGACAATATTTGGATACAAGATACAATTATTTGCAACTAAATTTCAATACAGAGAAAATCTCCTTTAAAGTTGTCCAAATAAAGTTTTTAGCAAGGCAATTTTACTAATAAAAAATGTAGAAATTTTAAGAATATCATCAAGGAACATTTAATTAATGTCCAATTGATTTTTGGCATAAATAAAAAATAAAAATAATAATTTTGACCCAAACTATGTATTTTTGGCTGTTGCTACACATATTCCCCAGCGATTTTAGTGAAATTAAAATAAATAAAAAATAAATATTGTGCATAAAAGCCTCACTTCGACTCCTAAGGTTGACAGCATCTGCTTTGAATGTTTAAAGTTTACCCCACAATGCTAATAATGAATTACTTTATTCCATAAACATTATGTCAATAACCCACCTGTGAGTGCACTCAAATACAGTCCATAAAGAGTAACATGTCGTTAGTGAGTTGCTTCAGTTCCCCCGAGGCTCCTTATCAGCCAAACAAGTGTGAAACACTATCTAGCAATAAACAGGAAGAAGTGTTAGATCAGTGTTGGTTTCACTCTCACATACTCTTGAGTTTGCTTTTTAATTTTTTAAACACTCTTAAACATGTTTTCGCAGCTGAGAGCCTATCTTCTACAGATGATGATTATGAATATGTGTCTAGTGTCGTCAAGGACACCAGCAGTCCATTTTCCCCGGGCGGCCTGGGTGAGTAATGCCTCATGCACACTAAATCTTGATTCTGTACACGACAAGAGTACAGAGCAGATAAACATTTAGGTTTTTGATGAGCCTTTGGACAAAACTGCATGCTATTACAATTTCTAGTTTGCCTATAAGTTGAACGGCTGCCTAAATCAGTCTTGCAGTGCACAAGTAAAACTAAAATATAAATAAACTGCGCCTTTAGTTTTTTAGGCCACACACACTTAAAATCACCAAATAATGATGGCGGTGTGGTTTCTGGCAACACACAAAAAGCCAAGTTCTGAAAATGCATGTTTTTTTTTTGTTCAGTTTTTTTTTTTTTTTTTTTTTCACAATCCCTGCATCCCAAAGTGCATACTATCCATACTGTCTGCCCTAAAAAGTATTGAAAATTACTAATATTACTAGAATTTTGGATAGATAGTATGCACATTGGGACACAAGCAATCTTGCACCTGGTGATTATAAAGTGCCCCATTATGAGAAATGAAAGTTTCATATTTACAACAGCTAGGCATGCATGCCTATACATGCATATATATATATATATATATATATATATATATATATATATATATATATATATATATATATATATATATATATATATATATAATTTAAATATTTATTTCTTTTTTTATCTTACTTGCTCAACAATAATTTTTTTTCAAACCCCTCCTTCGCATGATACTAATCTGCAGTGATTGGTCTGATTGGTCTCATTTTAATTTTTGCATGCCCGTAATGCCTGGTAAAGCAGCGTTTAAGAGCACACTTGTGCTTTGTATACAGCATTACCAGGCGTTAATTTTCTTTCAGACCAACCAAGCGGCAACCACCTGGTCTTCCTCGTGAAATCAGCAAGGAAGTGACTAAAACTGCAATTCATCGACTGGCCGCTAGAGGCTGGTTCCAAAAGCGTGTCAGTCCCATAGACTCCCCATGTTAAAATGGCCAGAAAAAATGTACACACTACTTTCTGGGATGGTGCTCAAATGGTTCAGCTGTACTTAGAAGGGAGAGTATAGGAGAGCATAAGTCTAAGTGGACGTCCGTGACATGCGGAGTCCCACAAGGCTCAATTCTTGCACCTCTCCTGTTTAGCCTGTATATGTTCCCACTAAGTCAAATAATGAGAAAGAAACTAATTGCCTGTCACAGCTATGCAGATGATACCCAGATTTACCTAGCCTTATCTCCAAATGACTACAGTCCTGTTGACTCCCTTCCAATGCGATGATGAAATGAATAGTTGGATGTGCCAAAACTTTCTTGAGTTAAACAAGGAGAAACAAGTTCATTGCATTTGGAAACAAAGATGAAGTTCTGAAAAGTTCTAAAAACCAAGCCAATAATCTTGGGGTGAAAAACATTGCAAGAATTAGATGCTTTGTTTCCAATCAAGGCTTGGAGAAACTTGTTCATGTCTTCATCAGCAGCCGGGTGGATTATTGTAATGGTCTCCTCACTGTCCTTCCCAAGAAGACCATTAGACAGCTGCAGCTCCTCCAGAACACTACTGCCAGGATTCTGACTAGAACCAGAAAATCTGAGCACATCACAGTCCTCAAGTCCCCATTTAGGATTGATTTTAAAGTACTTTTACTTGTTATAATCACTCAGTGGCGTAGGGTCTTAATACGTTGCAGATATGCTCACTGAATATAAACCTAACAGAGCACTCAGATCATTAGGATCGAGTCAGTTAGAAATACCAAGGTTTCAAACAAGAGGAGTCTGTTTTTAGTCATTATGCCGTCTGTAATTGGAATCAGCTTCCAGAAGTGATCAGATTTACTAAAACATTAGGCACATTTGTTGAATGATCGCTGCTATGTCCAAACTGACCGTATTTCATGTGCATAATTTTCTTATTCTGTTTTTAAATTAATTTTAAACACATTTTTATAGAAAAATGTATTACATATTTTTAATTCCTTTTATGTAAAGCACTTTGAATTGCCACTGTGCATGAAATGTGCTATATGAAAAATTTGCATGAGGTAGTTTTCAAAAATCCGTAATAGAGACACTTTAAACACTGTCTGTGTTTGTCTTCAGGTTTCAACTGCCGCATAAAGAAACCCAAAGGCCCTCGAGATCCACCGGCTGAATGGAGTCGCGCAGAAAGATGAAACCGCTGAAGGTTTTAGGTTTTATATAAAAATAACTCGGTGTAGCCTGTTTCAGTACTTTACACTGGGTAATAAGCACTATTTATTTTCTTTACTGGGATTGCTGTTTTAAATACTGAGGAAATGCATGTACAGTAGTGGAGTTTATTGGTGTATTTGTGGCAAAGCAGACCTTGCAAGTGCTATAGGAACTTTTCAGCGCACGCTGATGCAAGAATGCATGCGATTTTTGTAATCATTTTAGTCGACTTACGTTATTTTTTTATATGCCGATCTCTCCTAATGTTGTTTACAGTGTAAATGTGAATCATGATCTGTTCTAATGTATTCATCTGACACCGGTAAGTTGCAGTTTAGTTTCAGTACGTGTTTATTTTGTACTTATTTTGGTTTTTATATCACATTAAAACATTTTACGTCAAACCGAACCATGACGCTCAACCCCACATTAGCTGAAAATCGTGAGTGTGGTTGTTGTGATATGAAGTGTCTGTCAATAGAGGGCAGTCTTGAGGTGTCGTTTCTCTTCTTCAAGACAGATCACTCGGGTCATAAAAACCAAGTCATTTACAGACGACATAACAAGTGCGTGATTATTCACGCCGCACCTCATCTATGAGTTTGGTGTTTTGTTATTTAGCCATATAAACATCTTATCACATGACTTGGTGTGTATTTAGTTCTAGATCCAGACTCTCTGTTCAGTCTAAGTGCTTATTCCGGTGATAAAACCATGAAACTTGCCCTCTAAACTCCGGTGCGATTTTATTTCCCTCGTGAAAATCAATGGAATCTTAAGTTGTGCTTAAAGCAGGGAGCCCGTTTTCCCAGATGCTCGGCCTGTTGGCAGCGTTCCTGGATGCGTGTTTTTGATGATGAATCATTCTTGCAGGATGGTAACGGCAATATCATGCAGAAATGCTGCGAGATGCTCTCTGCTGCTCTTTACAGCGTATCATACATGAATCTCCCGGTTAAGACCCACTGCTTTAATGTGGATGAGGCATAAAGACGTGAAGTCACGTGACGACGGGACGTCTGATTAGATAGTTCTGTTACTGGATGCTGATGCTGGCATATGAAATATATTAAAATACATTTAAATATATTAAGTTTCTACAATATATAAATATATTGCTGAAACTTAATTTCCTGTAAAGCTGCTTTGCATCATGAAAGGCACTATACAAATAAACTTGAATTGATAGCATCCAACTGTGCTAAACTAGGTGTTATAGGTTGAATTTAAATAGAATTTGTAGCAAAATTTGTAAAATAAAACTAAATTTGTAAAAATAAAGTTCAATATATTAATTTTGTTTTTTAATTTCTTTAGTTTTTCTTAATATTTTGAATAGTAATATTATTATCATTTATTAATTATAATATATAAATATACAATTATATAAATTATAATTATAAATATTACTAATAATAACAGCATTATTTATCGTTATAATAATTATATATTAGTAATATAAATATGCAAATGTTTTTTTAACTGTGAAATATATAATGTAATGTTAATATTATATATTAATTATTTTTGTTTTTTATATATATATATATATATATATATATATATATATATTACTTTATATACATTTATACATTTATATACATATTGTTTCACACACGTGTTTTCATATAAGAAAAATGACTCTATATAATTACTAATTATAAACAACTTAATAGGACTTTGATCATTGCTGTGATTGTACAAGAGCTGTCCAAAACAAAAACAACATGATTATTATATCAAAAAAATCCCTGTAGATGTGTTTTTAGCCTGAGGGAGTTTTCCTCTGAAGGTGTTGCAGTCAACAGAGACTCCATTTTTAGTCATGCAGTGAATATTTTGACTCCAGCCTTGCTCCAACTCTCTCTCTTTATGCGCGTGTGTGTGTGTGTGTGTGTGTGTGAAGAGAGAGAGCGCTATAGAGGAGTCTGAGGACACACAGACGGATGGAAACTCATAAGAAAAAAATAACAATGAAACAGCAACAGACAGACAGAGAGGAGAGACTGTTTGCTAGTGTTCTGCTAATGGCTGCTCTGTTAGCAGTAAAGCCTGTAGGGTAAGTATGCATGTGTGTGTGTGTGTGTGTGTGTGTTGGTCTCCTCTGTGCTCCTCTGGCTGGGTAATCCCATTCAGCACATGCTAATGTGAAACCAGATTCTAATGACCTTCTGCCATGGCTTTTCAACCCAGGCCTGGAGCAATCTCACAGCAACATCTCATAGATGCTCTCTCCAAGAACGCCCCCACAGTAGCACACAAGCATCCCAGTGAACAAACCATCTTACCATAAAATCTCTCTTATCCACACCATCGCCGCAGAGCGACTCAGACGTTATGGTTTGAGTGAATTATTATTGTAATTTTACAGTACAATCACAGTTTCTGGCAGCATCCCAATCTGCATAGTATCAGTTCTATACAGTGTACCACAGTCATGACAGCAGATCCTGGGAGAGAAGATTAGGGGCAGTGCGTGCTTTTTTGTTTCAACTTTTTTTAAAGAAGCTTTTTGTCTGATCGTGTTGTATGTAGAATAACGTTCAAAAATTTGGGGCCTGAAAGATTAATTATTATAATTTAATTAATTATCCTAATTATTTGATAAAAAAATAGACAAATATTGTGAAATATTTCAATTAAAAATAGCAGTTGTCTTTTAAAATGTATTTCAAATACAGTCAAAGCTGAATTATCAGTGGGATTACTCCGTTATTCAGTGTCACATATTTTGATGATTATTTAGAAATATTTATGATCAATGTTGTAAACAGTTGTTTGATATTTTGTGTAAATCATATATATATATATATATATATATATATATATATATATATATATATATATATATATATATATATATATATATGTATATATTTGTTGTATTTTTATTATTTTTTTTTTTTGCACAAATACTTAGTTCTAATAAACTGATTTTTTTTTTTAATTTATATATAAAACATTTTATGATATATTATATATTATATGTATTTTTGCCCTTAAACCTTTTACTCTGCATACACCTTTCCTGGCATTACGGGAGCTTAATCGATATTTTTGTACGTCTGTTCACATTTTGATTCTTATAAAGAGCCGATTGTTGACAGTTTTCTGTGTTCGGTGTACATTTAAATGTCCTTAAACCCCTCTAGTATTCCTCTATGTGAAAAAGTCCACGTGAAAGCCCAGAGCATCCAGAACAGTTGGTACATTCAGCAGCTCCCACGAAGGCCAGCCAGTTAACACTCTGTGAGCTTCTTTCATTGTTGTTTCAAGATGGCTTCACTGTCATCTGTTGGATTATTAATCAGAGTGCGGCTGCAGAAAGCGGTTAGTGTCCTCCGGTCTCTTCATGACCTCGGGATCATAAGCATCTCTTTCAGAGAGTGTCCGCAGTGAGAAAACGGTCAGTTCTGAGGCAAGACAAAGAGGCTGGTTCGGATCCAGCAGACAAGGGAGGCCTGTGTTCAGCAGAGCACATGGATATTGATCTGCTCCCTGCCGTCTCACCGCCCATCTGTTTGGGTGAAGACTGCGATACCTCCATACTACGACTCCCGCCTGCCGTCTCCATGGAGACTAATCCATTTATCCCACTGAATTACAGTATCGGGCAACTTTTTTTCTGCTTGGTGGCCATTTTGTGATTGTCAATCTGGTTTTTGACTTTTATTGGTCAGTCCGTGGTCGCACATGTTTAGAAACACCTTTAGCGACTTCGTGAGACGAGCAGTGCAAGCGTGTGCATGCGTGTTAACCCTGAACATAAGTCATCAAAAATCAGCTCAAGAAAAACGTGCAGGAAAAAATCAGAAATTTTGAAATTGTGTTTTCTCTCTCTCTTAAAACATCGTTGACAAGGGAGGAAAATCATTATTTAGTATTCTAGGTGACAAAAAAAAAGCAATGCTATTAACCTTTTTTGTTAATTTATTTTAATAATATATTATTATTATTATTATTAATAATAATAATAAAATAAATTTTATTATTTTTGCTTTCCTTTTCCATACACTGAAGACTAGGGTAATTTGGCTTTTAATACATTTTAAAATAAATACAAACAATTTAAAACATTTAAAAATACAGTAATTGTTATTACAAAACATTTTTGTTTATATATTTATAGTAAAAGTTTGTGTATATGTATAAATGATATTAATATAAATATATACATGTAGATATTTTCAAAATATACACTGTAGGTGTATGGAGATGTGTATGAGATATATTATGTAAAAAAATTTTTTTGATGTAATTAATCAGCTGACAGCACATGATATATATATATATATATATATATATATATATATATATATATATATATATATATATATATATATATATATATATATATATATATATATATATATATATATACAATAATAAATGCAGTAAAGATAAAATTAATTCAATTATTTAAATAATTTTTTTAATATTATATTAATTTTTAAAATAAAATGTCCCTGTCCTCGCTACATAACATAGAATGCATATATAAAATAATTTTAAAAAGTAATTTAAAATGATCTACGTTATATAACTTTATAATATTAACTACATTTATTTAATTTGATTTATCTATATTTTTGAATGATCGCCCATGCATTTTATGCCAAAATAAATGTTATTTAGTTAATTTATTAGCTATGAACTGAAAATGGCAAGCGGTAAGATATTTGCGTTACCAGGCTAGTCTGAAGCAGCAGCACTGCACTTGTACAGAGTGTGTAACTGCCTTTACCTCGCCACAGCGATGAGAATCATGTTTCCTATTATATGCCCCCCTTCAATAAATATTGATAAACGGAGTTGAGGGAGTCTGGTTGAAGCTCTCAGTAACGCTTCGTAAGCCTAATTCTGCTCTGTTGCTGTGTCCATTCTCTGCATTCCTGGTGACTGCTCTCTGCCGAGGTTCTGGAGGGAAACGGGTCAACCGCGGGCGTTTTGATGACTTCTTTTGGACTCAGATTAGAGAGCTCCGCTTCAGGGGGGTGCATTTTTCCAGCCGTTCGAGGGCCAAGACCGAAAGAGAGGAGGCGAAGCGAGGGAGACGGAGATGAAGGGTGCGAGTTTGGCGAGTTTTTTTTTTTTTTTTTTTTGCCGTGAGACAGGCAGAGAGGAGGCTGGGGCTGGTTGTGATTAAGAACCTCGCAGGATTTAAGGCCCAGTAGTTCGACTCTGACGCGTAGAAGCGAAAGTTCAATAACCGTAATGAATCCCAGATAATGAATGGACTCGCAGGCATCTGTCATAAAGCTCCAGCGCTGCAAAGCTACACGTGACAATCTCATCGCTCAACATGCATGCAACCGGCTGGCTTTTAAAGATTCCTGATGTATTCCGGGACTAAAAATAAGGCTTTACCGCAGCGCGGGAGAATCCCGTGCAGGCGCTTCCTGTTTAATTATGGCCGCCTTTGTCTTAATTGCCTTGTCGGATTTCTCTGACATCATTTGCTTTTGTGTCTGACTCGCTCAAATTTCCGCTCGCTCGGGTCAGAATATTGCTTCATTTACCACAGGTCGGGATGTGTTTTACCGTCTACATATTCATTAGTGTTCATATCCTTTTGTAGCGCTCTAGAATGAATCAGCCCTCTAATTTGATGCTGCAAACGGACTGCATGACACTCGCTCGTATCATTCACGAATGCTTATGCTGCATAAAAATACTAGGAACATATCTTCTCACTGGAAACTTCTGTCTGTTTACGCTTCCCTTCATTAGGGAGGAACAGTTGGCTAAACACACGTCTGTAATATCTCCATTGTTTCTCCTAGTTGACAATGAGATAAACTGAGGAAATTGAGACATGTGTCACCATTTTTCTCCTGCCTGCAGCATGTGTTTTGCTCAGTGATATGAATTGTGGATTTTTTTTATACGCGCAGTGTAATATAAAATCGATTACAAGGTTTATTTAATATTTTAGAATAAATAAGTAAGGTACAATTAATTCTTAATTATTTATTATTATTTTTCATTATTTCTTTTTTGTGTCATGTGATATTCTTTGCTATTTTTTCAGTGTTTGTCACTATTTATATATATATATATATATATATATATAATATTATGAAATATTTAGATATTATAATATATCATAATATCTTCATATATATTTCATTTTATATATATATATATATATATATATACTTTATTGTATTTATTATAAAATAAAATGTCTATGTGTTTAAATGTAGTCTTCTACAGAGATTTTACATGTATATTTTTTATATTTTGAATCAAAACATACATTGTGCCTGATATTTTTTTTATAGCATTAAAGATTTTACTTTGGTAAGATTTTCCTCTGGTTTGGGTAACCGATTACATGTAAACTGGATTATCTAATCCGATTTCACACTTAAACACTTATAATCAGATTCAATTTGTTTCCAAATAACTCGTAATTTGACTACAGTTACTTTTTATTAATTACATATTATTCGCACAGAAGCAATACATTATTAATGATGCATCGATTTTCCCTAGTTGACGTCTTTGGAAGACTTTCATCTTTCAAACGCACCAAACGCTCATATTCGCACGATTTCTTCTTCGCCTGCGATGTAGACACTGTCAGATGATATATTAAAATAAATAAGCATCACATTCGCGTATACACCTTTATCTGATGCTCTTAATGGTCACGTGACATGCTAAACAAATAAAAAAGTGTATTTATTTTAAAATCAATTGAAAAAGATTTCAGTAATTCACGAATAAACGCACAAACCCTAGTTTTGGAAACGTTGGAAATGTTTAACGCGCTTCATGTTGCTAATAACAAATTGAATATGTTTCCATATCAACATTGTACGATATAATCCTATTTAAATCAATGTGATATAAAAGTCACGTCAAAGGTAGTCTGATTATATTAGATTATATTATATAGAGGCATGCAAAATAAAATAAATATAGCTACTTAAATATAGTCGTGCATGTCAATATTTTTCTTAATCGTATTTATTTCTCCCAAGGAATTTGAGGAGAACCAAGAGAGACAATATATAAAGACATAATTGAGAACTCCCTCAAGTGTCCTTAGGTAAGAGAGCCCAACCTTTGAGTAATAATAGCCTTTTCCTCTGGGAAGCGCTCTGCGTCTTCAGTTAGTTTTTCTAATGCACGTTAATGGAAAGGCGTGCTAAGAATAGTTAGCGAAAGTGTCATATCTTCAACACGTTTCAAACGCAACGCATCTCTCACGCTGTTTCCTCTGCTCGGAGCGAGAGTTAGGGGCTGTAGGGAGAGTATTCAGACCCGTGGTTAACTACAGATTATACTCCCCCCGGGGACCGTGAGCTGCACACTGCGCAGCCAACCTACCCGTCTGTCTCTCTCTCGCGGAGGGAGGGCGGCCGGTGGTGAGTGTGAGCGCGGCGTGGCGTGGGCTGAGCTCTGGGTGTTGGCTGAATGGGTGGAAGAGAGACCACAGGCATGAGAGAGAGAGTGTGTGTGTGTGTTTCTGGGAACAGCAGCTGGTGTTGATGCTGAGATCTCTAAACTCATTCGCTTCTTGTCTCGCTGCTCGGGGGCCCGGGGGAAAGCGGTGTGATGTATACTGGCAACGCACTCGACAAAATCGCACACCGCCGATGTCGTTACCCCGGTGTTCGAGCGCGAATTGAGCTGAAAGGTGATGTCGTCTTGTTAAAATGCATTCTTCTGTCATAATCAGTCAGCTGAGAAATGATCTGCACTTATCGGCGATTGGCAAAAGGTCCCGCATGTCATTTTTTGACCGTGCTCAAAGTATGCCACGGTTTTTCCAGGTAGTGCATGTTGTCACCAGAATAGTATGCTCTGGACCATCATTTGGGCAGTGGTTCACTACTGGGCCCCCGAATCGAATCCAAAACTCGATTTGCACGTGGAAAAATTAACACACATTTTGTGTGCGATTTTCATTTTTTTCCGTTCGTTCGTCGTTTCCTATCTGTGCATGCTACAGATGTGAAAACATGGACAATCTAACCTGATCCGAATTTATTTGTGACGGACAAGTTTTTTAAAAGCAGCGCGTAGTGTGAGGTCGTATTTATTTTTAACACGTGAAAATGACTGTCATATGGCGCTCCTTCACATTTTCCTTTCTCTTTGGAGCGTTACGAGCTGTCAAAACAAAAGAGATATTATAAAAGTTATGACCACGCCCCCCTAAAACCCCTCGTGTAAACACGCCCCCCCACATCTCTATGTCACGGTGTGGGTTTTTTTTAAGAACGGCCCAAAACTTCACGCAAAATGAAAAACTATTATTCTCGCTGTAGTGTTGCTGCGGGCGCCACATTTAGGAGACGTTCTCAAAGTGAAACTACTTCCTTTGTGCTTCCGAAACTTTAATTTCAGTATTTCAGTATTGACAACACTGTTCCAGAACCGTTCAACACTAATATTATAGTGTGTTCAGCGCTTTTACGGAGAACTGTTTCCTAAAACCTGCAGAGCAGCCTATGCTGGCTTTGCACGGACACTATAAAGTGAGCCTCCTAATATTGTTTTGGGAGTCTCCTACAGTAAGTTTAAATGCATGCACGGTGAAAAAACGCTTTTGTGTTTAATATGTGTTAAAAACGTATTTAATATCCCCTTATTTTCCAGTGATTCTCAACGATCTGTTCAAAGCAGTTTTAAGATTCGGTATCTCAAAACCACGCCTTTCCGTGAGCCTACTCTGCTCTGATTGGTCGGATGGCCCACAGTCTGTTGTGATTGGTCTAGAGCTTACAGCAGTCATTTAGGAACGCCCATTACCTTGCCTGCAAAGACCTAGTCTTGGTAAAAATGGTGTTCGTGGGCGGGGTCACGTTTTTCGAGGCTGACCAATGTACAACATAGGCGGGAATTATGCAAATGTTTTACACAGTGACTTGTAGCTGAATCAAATCGACTCGTTTAGGTTGTAAAAAAAAAAAAAAATATATATATATATATATATATATATATATATATATATATATATATATATTTTTTTTTTTTTTTTTTTTTTTGGAGACAATAACTTTATTTATCGCTCAATTTCGGATTTACAACGTTGCAGATTGTTTGCATTCACACACAGCTACGGTACATCGCACACGGCATAAAACGAAATATTGGGAATGGCATAATAAGAGCACTTTGAGAAAACCAAACTATTTGCAGAAGTCATTATGAATAACTGGCAATTAGCGTTGGCTGAGAAAATTTGTATTATGCATCACTAATCATGATTATTCGGGATATGCAGAAAGAAGAGTCTGTAAAACATTGGCGAGCCTGACACGTTCTTCGTCTTTAAAGTAATATGAAAGGAAAAGTCATTACCACGATAATGTTTTATTCTTTTTAAGCTGTGGAAATAGACCTGACAAGCAAAACTTTGAAATAAAGTTTGTCTTCAGACAATTTTCCAGTGCCATGTAAGAAAACAAAGGTATGTTTACTGAAAATGAGCCTTAATATCTCATGGAGTCATGCTTATGAGGTAAATGCATCTTGATTTAAACATAGTTCATTGTTCTACCTGAAAACAAGTCATCATATCATGTATTGTATTCTGGTCTCTGCAGACACGACTCCGCTTTCTCCTTCAATATGAATGTTTTTCTTTTGATTTTCATCCTCCGAGCATAAATTGCGAACATGACCGCTTAGAAAATTAACAGCGCATCTCTTCTGAATAAGCGGCGTGATTTGAGCTTTCATTCACGACCGTCGCACAAACAATGGGAGATGAGTTACGAGCCGCCGTTTAATAATTCAAGTTGAAGATTTGTTTATATCGCTAAATATGAGCGACGGAAATAGGTAATAAAAGAAGGGTAATAAGAAGCTCCGAGGCTGTCTTAGGCCTTTAAGCGGTCCTTCGGCGAGCTCCAGCAGCAGCTTGTTTGAATCCAGGCTGGAGGGAAGGGATGCCAGGCCTGGCACTGCCCAGCTCTCACTCTCTCTGCTGCAGATGTCCACGTCTCCAGGGACCGGGCATCTGTACTCATCCACACCGACGAACGTGCAAACCATTTGCGTATTCCGTGTTCACACTCGCACAGTCTCCTGGTGATGTGACAACGTGCGACTGGAACAGGCTGATCTGGAGGGATGGAAAGTTTAGTGCATTCAGCTTTCATATCGAAAAAAATTGACGCTTACGGGCAGGGTCGCGTATCGGCGCGTGTGTGCTTTTACATCATGCTGCATTGTGGGGGCAATGATTAAAATTAGTAAATGATGTTAATCTGAAAGTGTATCAGTGCAAACGGGATTTCATTGTGTTTAGGGTCGTGTTGGACGATTGAAAATCTTGTTGGTTCAGTATAAAAGTAATAGAAAGTCCCCACAATTCACAAATACAAACTGTGTGTGTGTGTGTGTGTGTGCAGTGTGTATATGCATTATGCATGTGTGTGCGTGTGTATTCATGCACGCATACACACATTCGCACTTGTAAAATATATCATTTGTGCATTAAGTATATTAATTGTAATAAATTCAAGTAATAAATAACAAAAGTAAAAAGCAATATACACACGTTAGAAGAGGTGTTTTATATGGAAAGCGTTTATATGTTGCATTGTTACGATATACACCTTTAAACGAGAAAAAAATCTGAACTTAAGAAGCTTATACAGTCGAAAGTTGATCTTGATTAGAAGATATAAGACAGTAAGTAGTGATCAGTGGTCTTCTTTGGCCGTGTGCGCCGGAATCGATAGCTGGAGTGTGTTCTGCTGACTCCGTGTACACCGTGCACACACACACACACACGCCACCCGTGACATCGTGAGATTCAGCGACGGCGGCCGACGTATCGTTTCTCTCCGTGTCACGTGGGCTGATTTCCCATACTCCCCCACGACGGCCCTCTTAACTGCGTGATTATTCATTTTCACTCTGTTGAATATAGACTTCCACGTCGTTGCTAGGTGACAGGTAATTTTCAGCATGTGTTTTAATTAACAAGGGCGCAGGAAAGCCCACATAAAACAGTTGTTCCAATCCTGTGACAAGAAGGATATTATGTCTCCGCTTTCAGCTAATATCTGTCTCATGGCAGGTGGGCAAGTTATAGAAAAGCAGACGCGCGACTTGAGCCCAATACAAGGAGCATTAAAGTTTAAAGGGACGAAATCGCTCACAAATGCACTTTTTTTGTGTCGGGAATGGCGAATATGAAAGCTGTTCTCTTCCAGGTGAGTTTCCTGATTCTGTTCTCGTGCAAAAAAAAAAAAAAAAAAAAAAAAAAAAAAAAAAGCACCGTGATTGCTAATATTATGGTGTTTTTATACATGAGGGTTTGACATGACATTTCAAACTCCGTATAAAGCATTTTTCTAATTTGTCTACAATTATTACGCCTGCAGGTTGTATGAGCTCATGTTAATTAATTAAAAGACCGCATGGAATAATTGCTCTTTTAAAAAAAATCATTTGTCACACCGCAGGCCGTTTGAGTGAACCACAAAAAAAAACCAAAAAGGTGATTATAATGGTGAGAAAGCACCAAATACGCACTTTCTTATATGAGTTTTAATCTTTGATCGTGTTAAAAAAAAATAAGAAATTAATTTCATGCATTTATTTCAGTTAATGAATAACAATTGATAATAATTGCGGGAATTCGCTCAGAAATTGCTAACAGTTTTCGTAATTTATTACAAAGAAACAGAAGGTTAAAAAAAACAATTATTATTATTTTAAGTTAGGCTGTTGGAATACATTTTGCAAGAAAATGTTTAATACATTTTAAATGAATCTATTTTAGTTTTTTTTTTATTGTTAATAGTTCAAATTTTTTCGCATTTTTCTTGTGTCCATTTGGAAAAAAAAGGTGTTTCATGAAACATAGAAATTGCTAAAAAATAAAAATGACAAGTAATTGCAAAAAAATAAAAATAAAAAAATTAGTGTTTGGTGACAAATTATATTCTTTTGTAAAATGTTCTTCGACATTATATGTTTTAATATAAAGAAATAGAATATCAAATGAAACCTGTGTTATTTAAATAAAACTCAAAGCGATTTGACATCACAGTAGTGGTAAAAAGCATAGTATTACCATAATACTTTGTCCCAAATCAGCAGTAATGTGTTAAATACTTCGGTGTGGAGCCCAGTGATCATGATCACTATTGAAACATGGATTTGAGATTTTCTCTTCCCGATATTCTGTTGAATACTGAGCTCCAGTAATTCCCACAGGACTACCCCACTGACAACAATGCTGTGCAACCTGCTGTTGGGGTACTGTACAAAAAGAATTGTTGCTTGGCAACTGTTTGAGCTCCACTTTGAAGTTTTACAAATGTTTTCCGCAGGATGGCAAAAAGCCATGAAATGCCACATGAAAACTACAGCATAATAAAACAGCAAAAACACGCCGTCCGACAAAATGTCTGACTGCATCGGGGGTTTATTATCTCAACTAATCCAAAACCATTCAAACCGATGCACTAACCTTTACTGAAATACATGCATAGAATTTTTTTTTTAATTTTATTTCTGTCACGTCTTTGGACTCTCTGTGATATTGTTTTTGTCTTGTGCCACGTGTTCAGTGTGACCTACTTTTGTTAATATTGTCATTGTCTTCACCTGTGTCGAGTGCATTTAGTGATTTCCCGTTTGGATTTAAGTTCTAGTTTGATCCTGTGTGTTCGTCGGTTCTCGTCTTTTAATATGCGTGTGCTTTTTGTCCTGTCCGCCTGTAAAGATATCGTTTG
Source organism: Puntigrus tetrazona (assembly GCF_018831695.1). NCBI lineage: Eukaryota > Metazoa > Chordata > Actinopteri > Cypriniformes > Cyprinidae > Puntigrus > Puntigrus tetrazona. The sequence goes on along the minus strand of NC_056706.1, from coordinate 4,662,021 downwards.
TTCCGTTCTGAGAAGATGAAAGTTTTCGTTACCTTATACTGGTTGCGTGCTCTCATGCTAACCACTGCGTGACGGCAACATTTCTCATTTCGCAACATTTTTCTTTAGTGTAACTTAAGGACTCAATTGCTTAAAACTAATAAATAAAAATGGATAAACTATACATGCAGGCATACTGTGTGTGTGTATGCATAGTTTTTCATTTATTTTGTTGATTATATGATTATGTATAAGTAAAATAACATGAACGGTGCAAAACGGTACTTATTTTTTCACATTTAAAAATTATTTTCAAGTTTACTTAAAATGCTAAAATGAATACAAATTTATATATATAGTGACGAGCGTCTACACATAAATATGTATTCATTTTAGCATTTTAAGTAACCTAAATGATATATATGTATATATATATATATATATATATATATATATATATATATATATATATGTATATATATATATATATATATATATGAATATATATATATATATATATATATATATATATATATATATATATATATATATATATATATATATATATATGTATATGTGTATATATTTAATTATATTTTTAATTATATTATATTTTAATAATTATATATATGTTTTTAATTACGTGAGGTCCTTAATTAAAACTACAAAATAAAAATAATAAATAAAAATGAACAAAAACCACATTTAAAAAAAAACTAACAAAGCTACCGAAAAAGTACATTTTAGTAAAAACAGGAAATATGAAAAAAAAAGTCTAATTCATAATATTAGCATAACTATGATAGTAAAATAACACAGCTGCATATCTCACTCTTTATTATCACAAGCAAACAAACCCCAGACTCTTAAAAATTCTATTTAAATGCATACCTTGCAATGTTTGTACTAAAAATCGTGTGTCTTTTTAAGTATAAGTGAACTGGTTTTCATGCGGTGAATGATAAATAAATGGAAGCGTGGACTTTGGCTTTTTTTGACCAGTTCACGAACGCATAGCAACCAAGCGTTTTTCGTACAGACAAACACTGTTCAATGTAAAAATCTAATTTCCACTGTAAAATTCTCTCTTTAATGATCTGCGTCAGGTTGTCTTCTGTTTACACATATGGCAGAAGGAAATAACTTTCAAGTGAGCGCGCGGCGCTAGATGAAAAGGCTGAAATAAACTGCTTTACGGCGACAGGGGCAAATGAAGGACTACTGCTGGCGTTTTAATAAGATCCCTCATCAGAATCCAGCCAGTTCCTTCCCGGGCCTCTCGAGGAGGAGGAGGAGGAGGCGGGGGGGACTTCTGTGGTTCGGACCCTCCAAAGTGCACACGTAATTTGACTAACAGCTGTAGTGGCTTATAGAGGCCAGATGTGCAGTGTAAGAAAGGGGAGAGAAGCCGAACGGAGCGGTTTGGGGTGAAAAGCAGGCCCTGTCAGGGGCCCGAGTGCCCAGCAGTAAAATGAGAGAGAGCTATTGTCATGCATGCTGCTCGCTTTTTATGGTGACTTCTGCAAATTACAAGGATGTAGGCATCAATTTTCACATGGGGCTTTGCCACGGACCGGTGTGTGTTCCAAAAACTTCATGCCGTTTACACTTGCTTTATGAGCTGGGCTCCAGCGAAACTTTCTGCTATTAGTCTGCTTAAGTGGTGAACGTGGAAAGCACTTCAACGAGAGAGGATCTTTTAAAGAGAGAAGTGGATGGCGTTTAAACATGAAATCTGTAGCTGACCCCAAAAATGAACCACCTAAAAATGGACTAAACGTGTATTATCATAGCAGTCAGGAGAAGACCTATTGTCTTAAATAACCTGAGCTGGCTTTTACAGTCTATTTTAGTGTTTTATGCATTTTCTAGAGAGACAGAAATAGAGATTTATTTTAAAACTTTTGTGTCGAGATGTTATGTTATACACACACACACACACACACACACACACACATATATATATAATGTTAATTAAAGTTTTAGTAATTTTGTATTATTATTTCTTATACTATTTGTTGTTTTAATGAGTATATATTTATATATATATATATATATATATATATATATATATATATATATATATATATATATATATATATATATATATATATATATATATATGTTTTAATGATTGTATATTTAACATTTTGCTACATCAAGCATCAAATGAGAACATTACTTTGGCAAATAAATATACAAATATTAGTAGTAGTAATTCATATTATGAATATTATTATTAATAATAATGTTTTGATTTTATTCATTTTTAATTTCGATATCAATACATTTAATATTTTTACATTTAATATGATCATTCATTTGAAATTCACGACGGTGTTTTTGACTATAATCTTAATAACCCTGTATTCTTTTCATTGTAGTCGTGGGTTTTACCAGAATGCAGCCTACAACAGCGTAACTAGCTAGTTGGTTAATAGTTAGCATTGTCCAAGCTAAGTCAGCTGAAATAAAAGTCATTTCGGAGGAAGAGCGAGGCGTTTACGTGCGGGAGAACATGAGACTAACCTTGTTTGTTAGGTTTCATGATAATTTTTAATTGCACGTAATCTTGTAAGAAATAACAAAAGCGGTTTGATCAAAATGTGAGCTTCAAATAATGCTTTTAAAAGCTTGATTGCTTACTTTTTTTGTTTTACAGTTTTCTGTTAAGCCTTGTGGAACCGAACCTGCAAACATTCATTTACGAGATAAAAGAAAGAAAGTGTTGCATCAGTCTCTCGCGCGTCGCTGATTCAACTTCGTTTGTGATCTATGTCTAAATTTATGTTGCCATGGCGATCACGAGAGCCTGTCTGTGTTTCAGCTGCACGGTTGTCAAGTTTCTACCAGACAGATTGTAAAATAACCCGCAGGTTTTCTGCTGACGGAGCTCCTCCAGCCACCAGGGGGCAGTGAAGGGAACGTGAGGCGAAAGATCATGTGGCAGGGCTGTTCCTGCACAAATGCATGGATATTCTTGATTTAAACTGAAAAGTGATGCAATTTTGCTCATTTTGGAATCATTTTTGAATCTCACGTCTCAAATCAACAGACAGACAGGCATGCACCATGATCATTTATTCCTACGATGCAAAGTCAGAAATCAACGTAATATATTTGATGATCAATTCATCGCAAGGATTAGCCAAACCTGGTTGTAATGTTAACTAAATAAAGAACGTCACAGTCATAGCGGCGTCCAAGATGTTCTCAGCGCCGAAAATAGCTCACATTAATTAGCACTTCAAAACGAGAACATAAAACACAACAGTAATTGGCGGTAAACGTTAGGAGCGCGTCTCAAGGTTAATAAAGTTTCAGTCAGGCCCGTAAACAGACTATACTGTACATGTGGCATCGTCTCATGAATACGCTTTACTAGTCTCCCTGTGCGACCTTCGCAAGGAGACGCCGCATGACCTCTGCAAAACATTTTACCGACAAAATCAAATAACTCCAGAGTCGTAATAAATCATGATTCACTGGTTCTGCATGACATGATAAAAAGGAGCAGATATCACGTTTGATGAAAAGGTTGTTTTACTCCTCCCGATAGCACACGGTGCAGCATGAAATGAGAGGTTATTGCTTAAATGGTTTGTTTTGGCCGAGATATGCGGTCCTATTTACGATTACTAACTAGTCGCCTTAACCAAAGAGAAAGTCGTTAGAAGGTGTTTAAGTGCATAAATGCGCTCTTTTGATGTGGTCGCTTTGATGATTCGATTTGATCGCTTTGGATAAAAGTGTTTTGCTAATTACGTAAATGACGTTCATGTATAGGTCAGAACACTGTTAGGTGTCAGGATGGCAAAACATTTATTGCTCACCCTCAGGCCATCCAAGACGGAGAAGAGTTTGTTTTTTCATGGAAACAGATTAGGAGAAATGCAGCAGTGTAGCGTAAATGGGTGCCGTGAGAATGAAAGGCATCACAATAATCCACAAGTAATAAACATTACTCCGTAATTCATAATATCACTTTCTCTAGGGAAAAAGTCTCCTGTTGTCTTACAAAGTCCATAGACTGTTTTTCTTGTACCGTGCATATTTCGGATTAGATTACTTTTTGGCAACGGCTTGAAAAACAAGCAGATTTTCACTTTACAGCCGATTGGCTAGAGTGGTGTGGACTGCTTGTGGGTTATTGCGATGTTTTTATCGACTCTTGTTCTGACGGCACCCATTCACTGCAGAGCAAGAGATGCAATGCTAAACTTCTCCAAATCTGTTCCGATAAAGAAACAAACTCGTCGCATCTAGAATGTCCAAAAAAATGTGATTCTTTTAACCCTAACAAGAAAGAATGTGCTTTTTTTGTCTCTGTATCACAAGCTTTGTGTCAAATCAAACTTTGCTGTGTTTTTTTTTTTGCCATTTGTTAGTTGCAAGTCAAATTAAGCTAATGCCAACATAAACAGATTGCGCGGCATGTCCTCAAACTTGAAAACTGTAACATTAACACACTTCAGAGTTTGATGACAAACGCTGAGCAAAACCGGTCACAACCAAAGATACTTGAACTAGGCGGCCCGAATCACAAGATCAATCCATTTCAGAGTTTGACTTTAAGCACATCTTGCGTACTTTTCCATGAAACGCGCTTCTTATTTATTAAAGGAAAACCAGTCAACACTCGTGTCGATTGAACCCGGGAATCCGCATCACGCGAGTGACACTCTTAGCAGATAAAAACCTGTTTATAAATCTAAATGAGGTTTTTGGGAGTTTTTGGGATACGCGACATTGCTCCGCTCTGATGAGGTTTGTGTTTGCAAGGACAAACCACGCTCTTTCATCAGCCCCGGAAGTTTCCTCCCACGTACGTCTCCATTTTCCTGCATTTTCCGATCGTCTCGTCGGGGGCCCGCTGCGTTGTGCACAGCGGCACCGAGCAGCGCCGTCCTCCAAAACCCCGATGTGGTTGAAGAACGACGACTACGGCTGCCGGGCTCAAGTGGCTTCAATTACAGATGCTCACAATTACAGAGGAAAAGAACAGGGTTGGGCAGAACGTGCCAAGCACAAACACTGCCTGGATCACGGGGGGGGGAGCAGGGAAGTCAAACGTTACCATCCCACCCAGTTATTTTTGGGATCCTGGTAGTTTCGGCATTCAGATACTAACTGGATTTTAGTCGCTGCACTTATTGGTGAGGATTAGATTTAAACTTAAGGTTTTTCTGGGAACTGCTTGAAATTTCCCCTCTGGAGTCAGAGGTTGTAAAAGGCGTATTAGCGAAGTCATTCTGAAAGCTATTAGCTGTTACGATTGAAATGCCATAGGCACGGATTTCTAGATTTTGCTTTGTTTACACGAGCCGATTTTGTTGTTTGTTTACCGTGGAGTGCCATTTTCCCTAAACAGCCATTTACTGGGCAACATGACTTGAATAACGGCATTGCGTGGCTATTTGCTCACAGATTACATCAAACTTCATTAAAGGCAAACAGCAAAGGACAGATCTGCTGCAAAAAAAGTCAAAAAATAACAGTCTGAAGCACATCATGAGACACCCAGAATGCATTTGCTTAGCGTGAATCTATTCTGACCTCTGCCATGTGACCTCTGTGAAACATTTTACTTGGAGACTCAAAGAGCTGTAGAAGATCAAAGAGCGAATGTGATGCTTGAACACTTTTGACCTGCTTAGGAGCTCCCAGAAGAATGTTTTAATACTAAGATGATGCTTTTTTTTATATAGCTTGGGAGGCTTGTTGGAGATCTCCGTTACGCTTTATTGAGGTATCACCTTTATCTCAGAAGCTCTTGAAAGACACATTTTCGCTCAACTCAGATCATTTGGCTTCAGGATCATATTGTTCATTGTTGAACTTTTGATCGCAGACTGGCAAATCTGAGCATAGTTTGAGACATTCTTAAGCTCTTTTGAAACTCTAGAGAAAACATAAGATTATGGAGGTCTTTTTCACAACTGAAATGCCGAAGTCTCAGTTAGCTATCTATTTAATTTAGCTGCTGTCAGAAGAAATAATTGAAACATTAAATAACTATTTTAAGTAAATTAAAAAAAAAAAAAAAAAAAAAAAAAAAAAAAAATATATATATATATATATATATATATATATATATATATATATATATATAAAAACTTAAAATAGTATATATAATTAGCATATCAGTAAATAAAATTTTAACTTTATATTTGTCATAAAATGCTCCCGCTCTCCCCAAATAAAATACAAAATAAAAGTGCAATATGTAATGTGACATTAAAAAGAGTGAACTTTTAATTCTAGATTGCATTTTAGAAGTTTAAATTCTGTATACACTGATAAGAATGACAATAATCAATAGTTTTTGTTCATTTTCCCATAAGAGAATGAATGTTTATCAATGGATAAACATATTTGGTCAACTTTTGGGAGAACGATATAGTATATATATATATATATATATATATATATATATATATATATATATATATATATATATATATATATATATACTTTAAAACTTTAAAACGAATAAACATTGACTCATAACCACAAAAGTCCAAATTTGATTTCATAAGAACAGAACTGAGAGGTGGAATTAATCTTTTCACGGTGGCATCTTTCTTTTTTGGGAGATATATTAAGTTACGTTGACCGGAAGATTGAATGATTAGTCTGTATTTATTAGCCAAAGATGCAACCAATTTCTCATCTCCCAGCATCATGACCTTAATTGTTGTAATCCAGACATATCCGTCTGTTTTTACAGTCTACTCAACATCTGGGTTGCTAGAGAATCCTAGATGAAGGGCGGGATGATGCCATTCATTATGACAGGGAAGACTGACAACAGCGCTGTAAAAACATTTACGCGTTTCTTATATTGCGACGAGACATTCCGCGCTTTCTTAAAACAAAATTGAAATAAAACTAAATCACTGCGTGACTGGGTTGTTCTAAGTTCCTTCGAAACGTATACTCTTCACGCCCGAGTCTCGCCGCTCCCCTACTCCCCGAATGGTACGCTCCATTTTAAAGCGATAGCTGCGACTCCACGCTTCTAAAGTAAAGCGCGACGCTTTCTTGAGGTACGGACTGGAGAATACCATGCCATCGACGCGTTGAGCGCATTTACGGCTTCGCACGGGCGTTTTGCACTGGAAAATAAAGATCTATCTCCGAATCCGCCGGCGAAACGCGCAGAGAGGCTCTACGAAACCCAACTGTGGATGTAACTGTTGCACTTTGAACACAGGTACGAGTGATACGCAAACATTCGCGCGAACGATTCATTCTGATGCGTGGCTTTATTGTAGCGAAATCGTGAACGCGCGATCCGGAGACGTAACGCGTGCTTCTTTTACCACAAAAAAAGAGAGGGAGAAAAAAACAACGCTATCTCTTAGATGAGAGGATAGATGGTTAAACTGCTGTGTGGAAATGATCCTGATGGATGTGGTCAATAAAGCCAGCAAGAACAAAGGGGGCATTAAAAGGAGTGTTTAGCTAAAAGGAGGAAAAAAATCCGTGCGTTTGTGTTGTGCGTTAAGAAATGCATTGAAATGATTTTTAGTAGCCAATGCACAATGGATAATTATTCCAGTCTTGCCTGTTGGTGGTTGTGCACGGATTTAACACGCATATTGACATTTCAGATGGAAAGTTGCTTTGGATAAACATTACGAGCCGCAACCCGGGCTCGTAATTAAAGACAAAAGCTGTGTTTTTAGTTAATTAACGCACGCGGATTGAATAGATACTCGGGGAAAAAAGGTGATATCATGCGCTCGATCTGTTTGTCTGTCACATCTGTAACAGTCACATGACTGAAATATTGTTTTCCTCTAGGCAAATGACCCAAATGGTGTTCCTCCCCATTATATCCTAAACTACAACCAAACGTACTGTTTAATTTGCACGTTGATTTCTTTTATATCCTTGCGTGGGTCACTGACGCGTTGAGATCCCCGCGATGAGATGCAATTGATGGGTTTGTGCCGAATCTGATCATTCGGATTCTCGGGTGCCAGTTTGATCCGCGTCTGGGTGGAGAGGAGAAGGGGCTGTGGCTGCCTGCGGAAGCCGGATCAGGGATGCTCTCTCCCGGGCTGAGATTAGTGCGAGCTCCCGCTGGAGGAGACTCGGAGCTGTGGAGGGGACACACAACCGAAAACGATCTCTGTATCGAAATATATGCTCTTGGAGAAATGCTATATGATCTGCATGGGAAAATAAATAAATATAACAGCGTGATCTAAAGATTTTCTAAAGACGTTTGCGTGGTAGTAAAGTTGCAACACTATAAATAATAACAATTATACATTATAAAATGTTATAATATATCTTTTTTATAATGCAACTATTAATATTTGTAATCCAATTAATATTGCTTATATAAAACAGTTTTAATAATATAATTAACACGAGCACACTCACACGCATGCAATGTTTTTTTTATAGATGGGTATAATCAATCAGTGTTTATGTATTTCCAGTAGTTTTGCATTACCTTTTTGCAGTCTGATTTATTTGGAGACTAAACGGTGATAGAGATTCCGTACAGATTGAATGCGTTTTTGCTCGATTGGCTCCTCTGTGAAATGAAATTTTCTTTGGGATAGACGAAACTGCAGTGTAGCGAACCTAAATGGATTGATTTGGGCTGGAAATACCTCCATAAATAAATTCAATCAGTGCATTAACCGACAAATTGGCCGCTGATGTAAAAATAGAAAGTTGTTTGCAAGCGAGGAGACAACTGTCTGCTCTCACGGCTCTACTACACAGACCCGACAAGCATCGCGGTTTACCTGGCGTTTCTGGTCACGTACGTGTGTAGATGAATTATAGGCCACATGTTTCACCCCCAGGACCGAAAACGAACGCCCACTGAATTCAAAGCAAGGCCGCTGTGGTGCGTTTCGGCAGTAAGTGCTAGTGTTTTATTTCCTGCTGCGTTATTAGATGATGTCGCGTTGATGAGATCAGTGCTGGTTTATGAATAACCCGTCCTCGTCAATTGAAGCGCAGTTCTGCTGACCTTGTGCCGGCTGTGATCATCTCTATATCAACGCTGCCGCCGTCGCCCTCTGCCCTCTTTCATCAAGGCACATGCTATTTAGTTGTCCGTTTGATTACCGCCGGCCCGAGCACCTGAGGATGTATCTCAACTGTAAACTTGAGCTGTGATTCGCTCAGCTCAGGGCAAGGTTACTGTCCTCCGGACTCCGGCCTTGTGATGTCAACGAGCGGCTCCGTGTATCCTTGAGTGAGGAATAAAACGCCAGCGTTATGCTCTCGTCCTGTGAGTAAGCCATGAGTACAACTGCCATGTGGAGTCACGGCTGGTGCTAATCACTGAACAATGGCTACTGTCTGTTCTCAAACTCTCTCGCTCGCTCTCTCTTTGCCTGCTGCCTTCCCAGTGGTTCAGGCTGGTGGATTTTGCCTTTTATATGTTGGATTGAGGTTTAGTGTTTAGTTCGAAATACTAAAGGTGACGTAGTATGTCTTGTCGTTCGATTAGTAGTGCGTGGAGGTCTTATTAGCTTGTTTGAAAACTAAACTATTACGGTTGGTTTAATACGAGGATTCGGATGTAGGGTTGCTGTGACTTTTTTTGCTAATATTGTAACCTCAGTTTAAGTTCTATGAGATTCAACAGTCTTAATAATTGAAGTTGTCATGCCAATTCGATTATACGAATTGTATATTATATAAGTTTTAAAGCACAGTTAGAAAGTTGTCTAGATGTCTGAAAGGTAAATAGGTATTACTGTAGCTGACTATGTCTTTAAAATTTGTGGTAAATAATTAGATTGCAAAGTCCATTAAAGAGATTGCATATTTATTCAACACAACCTAAGCTCTTTTTGCATTCATAATGTTTTCCACCCTAATGTCTTTAACTTTTGATTTTCGATGAATCGCATCCTATATAAAAGTTTTTATTTACATAATGTGTGTGTGTTAATTGTGCCTATGTATCATGTTTATATAAACACACACACAGCATATATTTAGAAAATATTTACACGTGTTTTTCTATTAATAATATTTTTCATATATAAATATATTTAATATATGAATGTAACATTTTAAGAAAAACATATGTAGGTGCGTGTGTGTATTTACTTACGCATAATAAATATGCAAAGTACACACCGATGTTATGTGTACAAAAACGTATTTTAATCGCGATTAATTGGTTGACAGCAATCGTTTTTTGTACTTATGATTTGCTGTTAGAAAAAGAGTCAAACAAGTGACACGAGTCATATTTAGGGACCATAATATCAAAGAATTTGGGCCGCTTTAACTTCTGTTAGTAAGTCAGTAAATCTATGTTTAGTTAATATTTCACTTTTATCATATCATTAGCTCTACTGTAAATATTACTAGCAATTTCTGAGCGATGATTATTTCTACAACACATTTATTTCACTTTGTTTACTTTGTGTCTGCATAGACAACCATTTCAGGAGAGAAAGAGAGAACTTGAACACAATTTTTAACCCCGGCCTCCAACAGGATGAGACTCAAAACTAAAACAACAAAAAGAGGAAATAATCGAAGGACACGTGGAGGTTCCTCGGCCGCCTTTCTTGACCCTGAGAGCTCATAAAGCTCAGGGTTGTGACCCTCGGAAGGGAAGCACACTATATATATGAAGCTGAATTATTTTTGCCGGTTGAATATATCGAGGTTTCGGCCTTTTGTTGACTCAATATTGTGGTCAGTCGAGGACAGAGCCGCTTATGGCCACAGCAGCGTCTTGCCAACAGATACAGCATATGATATTTGCCTCGAGCTCTGTCAGTTATATCAAATGACTTGGGTTTTATTTTACTTCGCTCTTTTTTCATTTGAAACAATATTTTTGCAGAGAAGAAGAGGCATGGGAAGAATGTTTGAACGGTTTGCATTAGTATGAAGCCTTTTTTCCGACAGTTGTTTTGTTTTATATTTGGACTGTCAATCAATTAAAAAGCCTAATTGGGCTAATTACACGATGAGCCAGTTAATTTGTCAAATGAAATCACAATTAATCACATATATCAATATTTGCTGGGAAAAGTCCTCTACATGAAGATCATTGAAAGACATTGTTACTTAGGCAGATGAAAGCTTTGAACAGGCAATTTAGAAATCGATATATTAATTATTTCTATAGCATTGCACTTAAATCTTAAGTCCAATGTTTGGAGTTAAGTCTGAGTTGCATTTAGTAGATTTAGTCACTTCTATGTTGTTTTTAATTGGTCTGCGTGTGTCATGCATCCTAAGTGCTGTTTTCCATAGTTGTTTTTAATATTTAAATAATATAAAATTATAACATAGAACAGCCCATATATATATATATATATATATATATATATATATATATATATATATATATATATATATATATATATTTATTTTTTTTTTTTATTATTTTTAAAATTATATTATATATAATTTTTTGTTACTATATTGCATAAAACTATTTCATATTTTTATATAAATAAACGTTTAATAACAGTTTATATGAGAATAATAATAATTTTTATTCAACTTAAATGACTTATAGTTTCATATACAGCTTTTCAGATCATATACTCGTGTACATTTGCATTTTCCCATGCGCATCCTATGTTTATGTAACTGGGTTGTGCTCTAGGTGTTCTTTTACATAGAAAATAGAGACGGAAGAATAACAGATTTATGTTTATGCATTTATGATTCAGCAAACACCCCTGATTACCACAGTCGTGATGATTAAAACGGATGAGGCAGAGGCATTATGAAGTTTATTTGAGGTGTTTATGCATCCGTGTTTGCGTGATGGGTTTCAGTGTGGATTCATCCATGTGTGAGATCATGTGTCCAATCCTGTGAAAAGAACAATTTTGATTATTTTTTTTTCTTTCCATCGTCTTCGTTCTAATCAAGAGCTGTTGACCCTCATTATAGGAGTGAGGAGAAGAGGATGCTGTTGTGAGTCCTTGATTAGATGGACTAGTGATCTATTTTTCTCTCTCCCTCTCTTTCTCTCTCCCTCTGTGTAATAATGTTTTATTACGTACAAAGATTTACCAGGTGAAGATGTTTTACACCACACAATCATGGTAAAAAAAAAAAAAAAAAGTAAATAAATAAATGTGTATGTGTATATATGTATATGTATATGTATATGTATATATATATATATATATATATATATATATATATATATATATTACACATACACATTATATATATTTTTTATTTTTATTATTTTTTTGTATGAAAAATATGTATACTATACTACTTTATAATGTTACAAAGATTTCTATTTAAGTAAAATTTTCATACTTTTTTTTTTTCAAAAATCTAATAAATCTGAATATTAGAATGATTTCTAAAGGACCATGTGTTAAACAAAAACTGCTAATTATTTGTATTTTTTTTTTGTTCATTCTTTTTATTTTTTATGAATTTTTGGTGGCTTTTTTGTTCAAAAAATGGATTAGATCCTGGCAGCTCTATATTTTCTATCCCTTGGTAATTTTTTAAGTTGTTCTGACAGAGACTGTGATTTCCATGGTAAATATTTGTATGGGTTATTACCTGCCTGTGTCATTTAAAATCATTTAGCGGATGTGTCAAAGCGCAGCAGACAGGCTTCAGAACTTGTTTTGTTTCGCTTTTTCCCCGTGAAAGAAAATAATGAATCTTTTCTGTGTTATTGATATTTCACGGCACTTGCTTCACCCCGACTGCGGCGTGTCAGGTGACGGTGTGATTCTCCCTCTCTCTCTCTCTCTCTCTCCCGAACGGCTAACCGCAAGCTCTCGTATCGCACAGAACCGCCGTGTTCCTCTCTGCCCGTGGTTTATGGACTCGAGGGCTCAATCTGAAACCCTCTATTATTTTTCCAGCAAGTGACCAAACTGATTGATGTGTTAATTGGCCAGTGATGAAGAGGGGCAGCAGCGAGCTAAAATTAGTGTTGAAAACAAGGCTAATAGATCAGTCCATTTCACCTGGTTGCTTTAAAAAAAAAAAAAATAGAAAGATAAAAAATCACACACAAACTAGAGTGAGGAGGCGATGGTTTTATGGGCTCAGCGTTGCTCGTCTCATCAGGATTCCGCCCGGCTTCTTGTTTACAGTTGAGGACGGGCAGAAAGGTCACGGGAGGGGGGGGGGGAGCGTTTGTCAAAAATATTGACGCGCTTGAAAAATTGCACAACGCCCAAACCGTCTGTCACGTTCTCAAATAAATATTTGTTTTGGGTCGGTGCAGATTTGCCAACTCCGCCAGCGCTCAGACACTTCAGAATGCTTATGGACGCCGATGCTTTCCCCAGCTTGCGTGTGTTTGCTTTATCTCCGCTCCGTTTTGATGGGAAATTTAGTGCGAATGATTTAATTCTGATATTATTTAGCGTTCGCAGAGCTCCTCGGCCACCCGTTGTGTGTTTACCATTACGAAAACAGCCAGAGACGCTGTAAAGACTGTCAAATCAGCCTAATTTGCTATTAGCAAGTACAGTAATGCTTAGATCTGAGCAGATACCCCCTGACGCTTATACGACTGTCTCTCTCAGTCTGTCTTTTCTGGGTTTAAACGTTCTGCTTAGGCATTCAGCTTTTTCACTGGGACCAGCCGGCTTCTACTGTGCTAATGAAATTACTGTGATTGCTGTTCAATAGCTTCTCCTGCAAATCAGGGAATGTATTACAATACGTCATTATAATACAATGAGCAAGGATTTCGGATTTTAGGAACCTGAAGCCCGCAGTGATTTTTTCCAGCATTGTTCGCAACGTTAAATTACAGGAGTCTATCAGGCGTGCTTTTAAGTTTCTAGGTTTGACGCACGCCGTACCTTGTGCGCATTTGCAATTTGTGATTTAAAACCCGCCTTTTCATTAACTCAACGTGTCAAAGTATTGATATAAATTACGAAAGTAGCTCTGCAGTATAGTGAGAATTGAATATCGTGACGTATTATTGAATGAAAATGTTGTGGCGGTAGCTTGAGCACATGTTTTCCAGAGACAAATTGAAGCAAGACTTTTTAGTCCTACCATATGCAGAAAAACTGTAGCGCTTAGGCTGCGGTTGAAGTGAAGCCTTATTCCGACTGTGTGTGCTTAATGTGGCCCTTTTCGACCCTTCCCTTCACTTCTCTTCGGGAAGGGAGGAAGACAGAAAGAAAGGGAGACAGACAACAGAAGCCATGCAGACCTCTTTCATTCCTGCTGTTCTGCCCAGTGGGGGGAAGCAGTGATTGAACAAACGACCGATGTGTTTGATCTGCAAACCGCTTGTGTTAAATTTTCCAAGAGCGAATGAAACGGTGCTATAACCTCTCGCTGCGTTTTTTTTTTTTTTTTTGCGTTCTTTCTGTCTTCTCTCTGATCTTGCATCTTGCACAGGTTTAAAAACTGAGAAAGGTTCTTATTCAATGGTAGTTACTTTTTTATTTTAAATAAAAGCGAATGATTTTCAAGGCGTTCGGTTAGCTGCTCTGGGCGTTGTGTCTGTGTGTGAGATTCATAATTTCTTGCAGTCTGTAAAAGTGCACCACTTAATTTGAGGTATTTTATATATTTTATATATACATTTAATGTAAGGCATTTATTAAGTAATTGTATAGTTTATTTCTTCTTTACCATTATTCAGGGTTTCCATAGTTAAGGAAAACCTGGTTATATATCAGGTTACTTTAAAATTTCATTTTCCAGGTCTAGAAAAGCCATAGAGTTTCTAAAATAAATAGCCTATAGGTTGTATGCAGTTGTTATGTTGCAGAAAATTTAATTTCAAGCCAGTCTGTTTGTAACCGCAAAATTAGTTTGTTCAATTCATTGGTTAAGTATGTTCCCAGAATGATACTTCACTTTGAATCAATTTTATATTATTATTTAGTAATCAGAATTATTTGGGAAGGACATGAAAAGGTCATGGAAATGTATTATTTGTCACAAAGTGTGGAAACCCTGCATTATTGTTTTGAAATGTAAAATAACCCTCATTTGACAATATTTGTCCCCTTTTTTCGACAAATCCAAGAATTGTGAAAAATACAGAATCCCTTGAACCATTAAATTCTTCACGATTCCCATCCCTGTTCTTGCTGTCTGGTTAAGGGCTGCTTCCTAATTAACAAATGCGCTTGGGATTAGTGCTTGCAATGACCATAAAGGTTTATTAGCAATCCATTGAGTGAAAGGAGTGGGAGTGACAAGGCTTGGCACCAACAGAAGCTACTCGATCAATACATACCCCCAAAATCCCCTCACCCAGCTGTCACGCACTGGCTCACAGTCCACTCTGAGTCACTAATGCCTCCAAATGGAGAGCAGGCAGGGATGGATTGAGTCTGAGGCAGAAGTGCTGAAATTCTGATTGTTGGCTTAGAAATTGGTTATTGTCAAAGTTCGTTCTGCTAGAACTCAAAGCTTCATTTCCGGTAAGAGTCTGCAAGATCGCCTCTTGTGCATGTGTACAAGACTGATAAATATGTGCAGCACTTAGCTATTGACATTTACGCACCAGCAGTGCTGCTTTGATATTCAGAAACTTGGCCTTGCTAATTACGGAGAGGTAGTACAAAGAAGTTGGGCGTGTTTTATGGCAGATGAGCTATACATTTTATCAAGTTTATCAAGGCGATGCATTCCCAGGCAGTCCAATACGAGATATTGGCGCTAATGACTCCAATTGTTGGAGCTTCAGGGATTCTCTGTAAAATGTGGGAAAATCTGCCAGATTGTTTGTGGCTTTATATGGCACTGTTATGGCATATCCTTCCAAACAATCTCAGTGTTACAGAGAAGTAGTTCTGCTGCTAAAAGCATTATCATCACTGGTTGAATAAATTTTGTGATGCTTATAGGTATTGGAGCTTTAGAAAGAGGTTGGTAGTGAAGGATGGAGAGTAGTGCAAACTATATTGTACTATATTACTATTTGGCAAGAATACGGCTGTTTGATTATACAGGTCAGAGTGTGGGTCAAAAAACTAAATTATGACTGTTTTTCTGTGCAAAAAGTTTTACCTTCAGGGAGAAAATGAAATTGTAAAGTATGATGACCCCTTTAATGCAATTAAACTTTTTAAGATAAGACATTGCTCTTCCTGCTTAATCCATTTTCAAACTAACTCATTTTTTCCTTGTTTCTCTCTCTTTCATTGTAGACATGAACCACTGAGACAGCAAAAGAAGAAAAAGCCTGGAATACGCTTGAGGGAAGAGCTTCGTCTCATTCCCCCTTTACTTGAGAAGGTTTGGAATCATGAGGTCCTTGTGGCTGCTGGTATTTTCCGTCGCTGTTTTGACTGGGACCAACATGGCGTTTCCCATGACTCCTACTGAACCCCCTGAAGTCTCCGGGAGCTTTAGGGTTAAAGACACAAGCCTAACGCACCTCACTGTGCACCGCAAGACTGGCGAGGTGTTCGTCGGCGCCATAAACCGAGTCTACAAGCTCTCCGTCAATCTGACCGAAATGCGCTCGCACCAGACGGGTCCCGTGGAGGACAACGCCAAGTGTTACCCGCCCCCCAGCGTACGACCATGCACGCAGAAACTGGAATCCACAGACAACGTCAACAAATTGCTGCTGGTTGATTACGCTGGCAACCGTCTGGTGGCTTGTGGAAGCATCTGGCAGGGCGTGTGCCAGTTCCTGCGGCTGGAAGATCTCTTCAAGCTTGGTGAACCACACCACCGTAAAGAACACTACCTCTCGGGAGCCAAAGAGCCAGATGGGATGGCTGGAGTTGTGGTGGGCGATGACGACGGAGACTTGAAGAAGAAAAAGAAAGGTGACAGCCGCCTCTTCATCGGCGCTGCCATCGATGGCAAATCCGAGTATTTCCCAACCCTATCCAGCCGTAAACTGGTAGCAGATGAGGAGAAAATGGAAATGTTCAGCTTGGTTTACCAAGATGAGTTTGTGTCCTCTCAAATCAAGATACCTTCAGACACACTTTCTCAATATCCTGCATTTGACATCTACTACGTTTACGGGTTCTCCAGCCGCACTTACATCTATTTCCTCACTTTACAACTGGATACTCAGCTCACCCAGGTGGATGCGACGGGCGAGAAGTTCTTTACCTCAAAAATCGTCCGCATGTGCTCTAATGACACAGAGTTCTATTCCTATGTCGAGTTCCCACTTGGGTGCACCAAGGATGGCGTAGAATACCGACTTGTCCAAGCTGCCTACAAGCACCGTCCTGGGAAGATTCTGGCCCAGGCTCTTGGCCTTTCGGAGGATGAGGATGTCTTGTTTGTGATCTTCTCCCAGGGTCAGAAGAACAGGGCTAACCCACCGAGAGAAACAGTGCTGTGCCTCTTCACTCTGCACCAGATCAACCTGGCCATGAGAGAGAGGATCAAGTCATGTTACCGCGGGGAAGGAAAGCTGTCTCTGCCATGGTTGCTCAACAAGGAGCTCCCTTGTATTAATACGGTAAGTCTTTGAATGATTTTTTTTTTTTATCTGTTATGTAGGACTTTGTTTGCTTTACAAGAATGTTGTTTCAGCATCAAAATATTTCTGGTTTCCAAGTTCTTTTATCAACATTGTTTTATCAGCCTTCTTATGAAATAATTAATTTAGTCATTAATCCCTTTACCCCCATGTCATTGCAAATCTGTGTAAGCTGTGTTTTTTTCGGAACACAATTTAAGATATTTTAGAAGAAAACCAGGAGGCTTCTGACTGTCCCATTGACTATCAATAATGAACACAAGGTCCAGAAAGTATGAAAGACATCGTCAGAATACTCCATTTGCCATCAGTGGATCAACCATAATGTTATGAAGCTACAACAATAATTTTTTGTATGGGAAAAAAACAAAAATAATGACTTTATTCAATGATTCTGCTCTGTAATGCCATTTTCGAGAGCATCTGCTGGACGCACATAGCGTACGCTCTTCTGTGTCAACACCAATGCAAGGCACTGTTTTTGTACAAATCAAAGCATAAATACACATAGAATATCTATTTTTGTTTTGAACTCAGTATGCTATGTGCACCCAGTGGATACTCATAAATGTTGTTTTTGTTTTCTTTCTGTACAAAACGTATTCTCGATGCCTCTAGTATGCCTAGTAAGAGCTTTATTTGCTGATTTAGGTGTGTTTAATTGGGGTTGGAGGACAATGGCCCTCCAGGAGTCAGTTTGGACAACCTTACCTTATGTGTTAGATAGCGATAGATTATAGCAAAGATGCTTTGCTTTTTTTATAGTGGATTTTCAGAAGGAATGTTTTTGCATTTACAGTAATTATCGTGATTTGTAATACATTTGCTTTCCTTCCTTTCATTCATCGCTCACGTAGTATAGTTTGACAATAGTGGCCATATATCACCCATGTTAAAATGATTTCTGGCTTATTGATATTGCTAGAATGTAACATTTTACATCTCTACAACCTAACTTTGAGCTTAAATGTGTCCAAGTCCTAAAATCAAAGGGAAATAATATTTTGGTAACACTTTAGTATAGAGGCCAATTCTCACTATTAACTGGATGCTTGCTTATTAGCATGCATATTACTAGATTATTGGCTGTTTATTAGTACTTATTAAGCACATATTCTGCATGATCATATTCTACATCCCTAGGTCTACACCCTAGTCCATAAACTAAAACAAAATAACTACTTTATTAACTATTAATATGCAGTTATTAGAAATGTACTGAGGCATTGTTAATCATTAGCGGTGAGAACTGGACCTTACAATAAAGTATAACCATATCTTTTTTTTTTTTTTTTTTTTTTTTAAAGTTAACCTTATCTTATTGACTGATTTCAATGTTATTCCAATGTTGATCCAGGAACCTGTTCTCCTTGTGTACATCATTACAGCATGTTTTCGTGTCACAGTAGGTAGCCACATGTCCGTTTTTTTTCTTCTATTGTTACTTCTCAAAAACTAATTTGTGGATGCTATACATGATTCCCATTGACCTAATTGTGACGTGTTGCAGACTTTTCAGGAATGCCTGTGTAGGGGAAACTGTCTAACATGATTACACATCTTAATCTGATGTAATGTATCTTTGATGAAAAATCTATTCAAACCAGACAGGGTGGGAAGCAATAGCTTATTATGTGAGAGATGAAGAAGGTGATGGCTAGACATCAAAATCAATACGCCTCTGACATTTTAAACCAGTCAAGTGTACCGCACACCGCCTGCCTCTGGAAACCCTTGATGCTTTATTTATGAATCTTTAATATTTGTCTCCTGTAATTCGGTGACAAATCACACTTGTGATTTGATGTTATTTATCTGCCTCAAGCTAGCCATAGGCTTGTTCTGCAATTTGCAAATCCTTTAAATAGTATGTTTACATCAACTCTGTCCAAAGGTTAGGTATGATTAATTTCTTTGGGGTTAATCATCCTGTTATTTTAAAGCTAATTAGCGAACAGCAGAGTTGGCGCCAAAAAGTACCATGGTACAAAACCAGTATTTTTACATGGAAGCGAAATTGCAATTAGGCATGCATCAAGACGTGCAAGTTTTGATTGATTATGGAATTTATATATGATTATTATTTCTATTAATATTCGTTGTGTTACAAAGGTCAAGGCTAATTCTTACGAGAAACGCTGAGGATGCATGACAGAGGGGGAAGAAAGTGTATTTAAGAAAGTTTGTGCTGTCAAAGTTGGGGTTTTGTGCCATTATTCATGTGCATGTTCAAAGCAAGTTAATGGTTGATATTGTCTTGCTAAGTTATGATAATACGTGACGCTTATGCACTGGAGCATTCAAAGAAATGATTTAAAATCAACTGGAAAAGACTTGCACTTAATTTGTAAGCCATTTATAAGCAGCTAGTTGTTAAGAACATGCATAAACATGACAGAACCAACCCTAGCGTACATATTGAATCATTTTGCCGCGTGTCGTTTGATATGTTAGTTGTCTGGTAGTTATTTAGTGACTGTGCTTGTAAACTTAAACTCTCCTCGCGCTACAGTAGCAATGCTTTCCCCCTCGAAAAAACAACAAAGCATTAGCAAGCCGGCTGAGTTTGTTTTTCCTTCATACTTGCCCGGAGGACAACCAGACGAGAGGACAATTTGCGTCCACGGCTGTAATTGCGCCGGGAACAATAGCACAACACCTCGCGGCCCGGCTAGAGCAGATGGGGCGAAGATGGAGAGTACCGATGACCTCGTTCCTCGGGGGGGGAGTGGCTGTGGTTGTTTTTATGAGCAACAACAGGGTTCCCCATGACTGATGCAAATCTGCTCCTGATTCTAGAGCCGGGGTATTATTAGCTCTTTCTCATGCACGGCAACGGCCCTCCGCCTTATAATGAGAGCGTGCGTGTCTGCCGCGAGCTCATGCTTCGTTTAATACATTTACCCTTCGTATGCGCGCACAAAAACAAGCCGTTCCACCGGCCAGCGTCAGCCTCTCAATCATCATTCAACGGCACGCTCTTAAGACGCCCATCGCCGCGAAGAATTTGGGAGGAAGGTGGCAAAAAATTCAGCACCCTCATGTTGGTCATTACCGGCGCGAAACCGATGTCATTCACAAATAACGTTTTACTTGCATTTTGATGCATTTGCTTTTTTAACTTTAATGTCCCAAAGATCTACTAAAGGTTATTAAACAATGGCATAACACAGGCTACTCAGCATTTTTTTGTTAAGGGTCCAGTTCCAGTAAGTAATTAGTATTGTACTTAAATTTTATTTTATTTGTTTATTTGATATTTTAATTTATTTAATCTACTAACTTTATTTGCTAACCCCATCCTGTAGTCGTTTTTTTTACTGAATCTTAAATATTTTGTATTAATTTTATTAATTTTTTTTACTACCAGACACCTTCATGTTCGTCATTACCGGCACGAAACCGATGTCATTTTTCCGCAGGATAAGCTGACCGCTTGTTGCACTTTACAGAGTTTTTTTTTTTTTTCTTAAATGCACCGTTGCATGCTGAGGTCCAGAGGAAGCGAGATTAAATAGCGTTGTGTTTTCTGTCGAGCTCTGAGATTCTGGTAATGAGTCAATAGTTCACCTCCGGGATGAACCGGGGGACTAGGTTTGGCCCTCGGTGACATCATCACCCCCGATTGATGCGTTGCAGATGTTAGTTAACGCAATTGATTTTTGAATAACTCTTCTGACATTTCCTTGAGCAGAAATGACATGCAGCGATTTTCTTGTATTTTTTCCTCCTTTGTGTCAGTGGACGGCCATTAAAAGCGGCTGAAATAATGCTTTTCAGAGCCGCTCTGAGGGTAAATGGTGCCTCTTTCGAAAGAGAGCACATCTGAAGTGATAAAGCACTGACAGTGAGGTAGATTGCAGGATGATGTCATGTCTCACCGGTCGGTGCGCGCCGGCCTCTGGCCTGATCCCCGCGGGCTCACTTTCGCAGTCTCTGTTTGGGTGGCTCTTCTCTGTCTGATCTATTAGCTGGCACTTCCTGTCTGAGATGCTGTGATTTGACAACAGCTGGAGAAAGCTGTTATAGGGTCCTCTGGGTATTTGTTTGTTTGTGTGGATGTGTTTTGTAAAATGTAAATGCATTTTAGTGTTTAACCTAAAATCTGGCCCACAAATAATGCTTTACTTTTTGCATTTTGATGCATTTGCTTTTTGAACTTTAATGTCCCAATGATATACTAAAGGTTATTAAACAATGGCATAACAGAGACTACTCAGCATTTTTTGTTAAGGGTCCAGTGCCAGTAAGTAATTAGTTTATAGACAGAATTGTATTCAATTTTTATTTTATTTGTTTTTACTGAATTTGAAATATTTTGTATTAAATTTATTTATTTATTTTTTTACTACCAGACACCCTCATGTTCATCATTACCGGCACAAAACCGATGTCATTCTTAGGATAAGCTGACCGCTTGTTGCACTTTACAGAGTTTTTTTTTTTTTCCTTAAATGCACTGTTGGATGCTGAGGTCCAGAGGAAGCGAGATTAAATAGCTTTGTGTTTTCTGAATTAATTTAAAATGTTTTTGTTTTGTTTTGTCACATTGGTTATTTAATTGATGTAATGTTATTTTATTTCATGTTTTTTTGGTTATTTTATTTATTTATTTAAAAAAAAAAAAAAAAAAAAAAAAATATATATATATATATATATATATATATATATATATATATATATATATATATATATATATATATATATATATATATATATATATATATATATATATATATAAATATATAAATATAATTTTTTTTTTTTTTTTTTTAAATATAATTAAAATAACAAAAAAAAACATGAAATAAAATAACATTACATCAATTAAATAACCAATGTGACAAAACAAAACAAAAACATTTTAAATTTTATATATATATATATATATATATATATAAAATGTAAAATTTACAGAAATGTTATGCATTCATTTTACTTCATTCAAGTAAAAAAAAGTATTAATATTAGTTGTTTAGTATAGTTTTTTTTTTTCATGTATTTTTATTTTAATTCCTTTTTCAGCCTATGGACCTAACTAATTTTCACTTCATTGTTTCTGATTTTGTCTGTAGCCCAAGCAGATTGGCGATGATTTCTGTGGCCTGGTTCTGAACCAGCCTCTTGGAGGGCTGAGGGTCATTGAGGGCACTCCTCTGTTTGATGACCGAGCTGACGGTATGGCGTCTGTGGCCGCGTACACCTACGGAGGGCATTCGGTGGTGTTCGTGGGGACTCGCAGTGGCCATCTTAAGAAGGTAAGAACCAACCGTTCTGTCTTTTCCGCCGCTGACTGTTAGAGATATTATCACGGCAGGGCTTTTGTTTTCCTCTTGGTGCTGCTTGATTGGGAAGTTTGTAATATTTGAAGTGCGCTGACTGCAGTAATGAGACGTATTTGAATAAAAGTGGAAAGGACTTGGAACTTGCTTTTCATCCTTGGAGAATTGATAGATTTGTGATTTCTATGATTGATGTTTGGATTTGTAGGAGGGACTGGTGTTTTTTTACATTTTCATAATTGCATAATTTTCGAAATTTCATACATGATCAAGAAAGTGCATTATGCTAAATGGGGGATATTAAGATTTCACATTGATGTAAAAATGATTTATTATCATTATTTCTGACTATCGTTTCTATCTCCATTTAGAGAATTAGTCAATGTTTTTTATGTAAAGAAAGAATGTAGTTGGTCATTTCTTTTCTTTTATTTTTACGTTTTGTTATTAAATTAATTTCAAGACTGCAGTAAAATCCGCAATATTGTGAAATATTACTACAATTTAAGATAGCCATTTTCTATTAAAAGTAATTTATTCCTGTTTTAAATAACGCTCCGCTCTTCAGTATCACGTGATCCTCCAGAGATCGTTCTAATTTGCTGCTGCTCAAGAAACATAGACAAATACATAAATAACAAGTTTAATAAATAAATTTGGTTTGTAGTTTTGCTCTAATTAGCATGCCGAGAGTTTGTTTTTCCAGCCCTACACGTTCAGACTGACGTCTTTGACTCCCGTGTCGTCTCACAGTTTTTTTTTTTTTTTTTATGAGCATCCCGCCATGCGCGTTATGTTTTTTAGTCAGCGTGCTAAGTTAAAAATACATTTTTAACACTCATCCCTAGACCCCTGCGTTCTGTCTCTTGCGCTCCTCTGGGCTGTGTTTCTGACGGGGGTCAGATGAATCAGAAGCGAGCCTAGATGTATTATCTCGAACCAGTCGTTCATCCGGATCTCGAAGGAATGCCGTTTTTCACATAGACTCTACCTTAAAAAAACCCACCTTTCCCATTCATTCCGACACGTACGCAGGCCGCCGACGAAGCCATAATAAAAGCACCACCTTGCGACTCAGTCATCTAGACCGGAGCAGGCGACAGCTGGGGATGTTTAAAGAATAATATGCCCACTGGTGAGTTTATGATGGTTCTCCACAGAAGTCACTAGGTTTTTTTTTTTTTTTTTCCCCCTTCTCAAACAACAGCTTGACTCGTTCATAGCTAGCGTTTCGGCCCATATATGCACACTGTATCTCGAGGGAGCTGAAGCGAGAGGGTGGAGTCGTTTTTTTAGCCGGTCGTAAATAGTTCAAGCTGCGTATGAAAAGAAGGAGAGAGAAACCCAGTCGGCATTAAAGTTTTAACATTACTCAGCAGCTGATATGTGCCCTGTATTAGGTCATCGCGAGCAACTTTTATTCGCGACGGCTTTAAGTTACAGTACATTGAGAGAATTAAAGGAATTAGATTAGATGCGAGGCCGATGAAATCGCCCCCGAGAAGCTGACTTGGCTCTTTCTCAGCAGACATCATAATTAAAACGAGGTAGATGTTCGCCCGTTCCAGAGCCCAGCTGGAGAATATAAATGCGATCGCATCCATTCCGCTATCGGAATGAGGGAGCAGGGGTCAGTCCTGTGGGAGCCGTCCTGTTTGGGATTATTTACGGGGGGTTCGTGTCTAAACATGTCCCGATATACCTCTGGATCGCTGCGGATCGGGTCTGTTTGGAAACTGGGATGCATCCGGAGATTGAATTCGAGCTTTTGGCTGACGGCCGTGCGATCGGCTGCGGTTAATAAACGGAATACGCCGCCCGTGGTCGCGCTGATAATAAGCAGCTCTGTTTGTTGACGGAGATTATGCGACGTTACAGAAACGTTCCCTCGTCCATATGGCCTTCGTATCGACCGCAAATCACAATAAACAGAGATGTGGGGAAATCGTAATGTTTGTATTTTCTCGCAAACATTCTGTCGGGATGAAACGGTAAATGGTTTGTGGAGTTATGATTTCATATATGTACTGTTTGTTCCTGCGTAAACAGGAGATGTGGAGGAAGTGTGGATGGCTTTAGCTCATATTCCAAAGAAAACCGAATTTTCCAGTCTAGAGTTAGATTGCTGTTTTACTGTTTATGTTCTCTGGGGGATTTTTAATCAAACCGTGAATTATAAGGAACTAAATGTAACGGTTTTTTTTCCAATTTTCAACCAGTTAAATGCCAAAAAGAATTGAAATGTAGGAAAAAAAAATTATATTATCCAGAACTTCCATCCAAAAAAAGATAATATAATTATTGATTAGTAATATATTTAAAAAAAAAAAAAAAAAAAAATATATATATATATATATATATATATATATATATATATATATATATATATATATATATATATATATATATATATATATATATATATATATATATATATATATATTTTTTTTTTTTTTTTTTGAGAAATGACTATACAAATATTTATATTATTATTATTTTCCTGGATTTTAATGTTTTTCTCTCCTTCTCGTGCTAAATTCCATACAAATATTTATTTTTTTCGATTGCATTTTGCCTGTCTTCTTTTAGCGAACATGCTAGTTACTAAAACAGTTTTGCGTTTAAACATGCCAGTTTGGCACAAGAAAGAAAAGTCTATTTTTCTGGTGTAGCCTTTCATTGGCATATGAATAGATGATTACATATAACTCATTTAGCCACAGAAAGCATCGTTTATCTCTCTATAAACGGTCTCCGAAAGGCCCGTTGTGGTGATTGTGTACAGTGGTTTTCAGAGTGTTGGTCTACCTGCTATAATGTGGTGTGGAGAATACAGGAGAAGGCTGGGTAATTGCTCCATATCTCCCCTCGCAATGGCTTGTTTGTTTTGGCAGGAGAAAAGAGACAGCAAGCCGCTTTTCTCAAGCTGTACGGAAATCACCCATGAGTCTTTAGTGCTTCCTGTCCCTAGTTGGCTGAAAGTCGAGTCAGTCCTTTTGACTCCTGGAGACAAAATACCGGAGAGTTTTTTGTTATAATCTAGTTTCTCTGAATCATCATGCATATATAAGTACAGTCTTTTTAGCATAGCTTTAATTGGCTGTTACATTCGATCATGCTTAGTAATGCTGAACTTTGTCTCTTAAAGGGCCCCACGCGGTTTGATTTGCAGACGTGAATTATATATCAAACGTGTGTTCAATACAGTTGTTTACGGACTCTAAGCATTTAAACTTATGGATTTCACCTGATGGACAATGAACTAAACTGAGTGATTGAAGCCAAAAAGTTGCAGTGTTTGCCTTTAACAGTGATTTTCATGCTATTTTTATTTTCATATAAAGTACATTTTGTATCATTTACCAGTAACATGTAATATTTTAAAGCCTCTGATACATATTTAGGGTCATTTCTTTGTCCTAAAATTAAGTTTAGGGCCATGCTTGCATATTTATTTACCAACTAAAATAGTACTGTAACTACATTAGATCTAATCCTTAACGTAATATGCATTCATTAAAAACATTAATTATTTAAGGGCATTTATTTGCATTAATTTGTTTGCATTTCAGCATTTCTATTTTTAATAGAAATATAACATAACTATGACTTATATAATATTGCATCCATTATTAGCACATTCTCAAACCGTTACTATTGCCATTGATATTTAATAATTAAATATTTTTTGCCACGTTTTTTTGTGGTATTCTCTCCCTCTACCTTAATTTCTAACCCTAATTATAAGAGTCTAGAAACATGACAGCAAGTGTTGCACACAAGCAGTCACTCCTTATAATGTAAAGATCTAGTATTACATCCCATTCGTGCAGTATTTGTGCCCGTGGCTTCGACTGCAGTAATCCATGTCTGGCCTATCAGGAATTTTCTCCCTCCTGTTGTACTTTCACAAGCGAGCGTTTAAACCGGTAGCCTGGCACCGTTTCCGACCGGCCGAGATATTTAGCAGCAAGTGCAAAGGCAAATGAAAATAAATAGAGCCAGCTATTTTCCTCTGCACCTGTGCTGTTCACATACCGGTCACAGAGCCGCGGGGCTGCCGGAGGATTCTGCAGTCTCAACCTTAGCAGAAACGGCCAAGAGATAATCTGACCGCTGGGAAATAAACCCAAGGTTGTCAGGGAATTTTATTTTTTTTTTTTTATGGAACACCTTTGCCGAGCCGGCAGTGTGGGTGAAGCGCGTGCGTGTATATCATTGTGTTACGTGCACAAATGGATGTACGTGTCTGCCATTGAATCCTTAATCGGGCGCTTTTATGTTGGTTTATTGTACAGTCTATTTAGCGGCTAAAAGGATCTCAAGGTAGATGTAGTATATCACCGAAATGGCCCATCCTGCGCTGACCTCTCATCCTCCGACCTTGTGTTTCCTGTATTCACAAAAAGAGGAAGTCATTGGCTGTGTTTGGATGCGGTGTTAACTATATATACCGCAGATTATTAAAAATAATAAATGTACACCACAACAAACTCTTGTATGCTACATGGGATGCGTTTCCATCCATCTGTTTTAGTTTTAGGAAATTTATTGCAGCAAATTTAATAAAAATACATATTAAAAAAGAGGCTATTGAGATATAAAGAATATAAATACCTTGGTATTGTAATTGATAAGTTGACCTTTGAGGCCCATTAGCGAATGTGTTTTTTTTTTTTTTTTTTTTTTTTAAAGGAAGCTTAGTAGGTTCAGTGTGGATAGTACTTTAATGAAAATGTTTTATTCCTGTTTTGTTGAATCTGCTTTTTCATTTGTGTGCTGGTATGGGTCACTTAACCTTAAAAGTAGAAACGGATTACAGGGCATTGTTAGTGTGTGGTAGGATTGTTGGCACTACTTTAAATGATTTTGAATGGTCTGTGTAAAGCAAGGACCTTGAAGAGAGCAGAGACAATTGTTAATGATCCTAGCCATCCTCTCCAAAAAGCCCAGGCTTCCTTTCATAGGTTCTTTCAGCCTTTTATGTAGGACAAATAGGTCTAAATATTCCATTATGTACCTACCGCCATTATGTTTTTAAATGACTTAAGGTAATTTTTGATTATTTGAGGGGGAAGTTGGTTGTTTGTATCATTAATTTTTATTTATTATTTTATTTATAGTTTGTGAATATTGTCACGTTGTAACTGCTGGCTGTGAAACGAATGTATTTTTTATTTAAATTAGATTTTTGATTGATTTTTATTTATTTATTTATTTATTTACAGTTGTTTTGTTATCTTAACCGCGTGAAATGGAAGCAGAATTTAAATGTATTGTGGATTTTCTTTTTGCGTAAAATCCATTTGAAAAATTAATTGGAACAGCTAGTGTTGTCGAGTTAACCCAACTACATCGTTTAATTCAGTGACTCAAGACATCTTCATCAAAATAGAATCATTTATTTAGCTTTTTTTTTTATAATGTTTTGTACAAATGCGTACTGGCAGTCTGAATCAAGAAGATGATTGCAACTGTTATTTCTTCTGTGATCCGCAGCGATCCCTGCTAATCAAAAGAGCGTTTCCCAATCAGTTTGCACTATGCTACGCTGTTAACATGCTAACTGAAAGCACAAAGGAACATGATCAATTGCACCAATTTTTGAATCCCTGCTATAATGTAATATGTTATTTTAAAGACATCGCTTTGAGGAAAAGAGTCGATTTTCTGTGATTTCCAATCAGGCACTGATTGTTTTATTTGGAAAGCAAATGGAATTCTGCTCGTTTAGGATCTCGCACGACACAAGGATTGTTCATCACACCTCAAACGGAAAGTCATATCAAGCGCACTGCATTGTGGGATACAGTATTTTCCGCAGTGCACATCGTTGCAAATGTGGCAGGTCGTTCTTGTTTGCCATGCATACAGAAACATCCCATACGCACGTGCATAGTAGTATTCCAGTATACTATTGCAAATGCAATTCTGCAGTTTTGAAATGAAGAAATGGATCCTATTACACATGCCGCCTGTGATCCGGTGTGATCATGTTTATGTTTTATAAAGATAAATACGCCAGGGTGAAAATTCTCATTCTGCACCCAGTCTTAGACGTATGATACATGATTGAATCCGGCAGATTAGTGTCCCTGTCGCAGTGTTCAAATTGATTAATGCCTTTTAAAAAGCGTCAAATCCCCGTGCTTCACCGCAACCGTGTGCCACGGCTCACACAATAACGCCGCTTTTCTTATGAGCACCATCAACTGAGTCACTCTAAT
Organism: Puntigrus tetrazona; assembly: GCF_018831695.1. Lineage (NCBI taxonomy): Eukaryota > Metazoa > Chordata > Actinopteri > Cypriniformes > Cyprinidae > Puntigrus > Puntigrus tetrazona. Next base: position 4,633,096 of record NC_056706.1, on the reverse strand, counting down.
CCTCATAATCATGCATGAGCTGCAAGTATTTTAATTTCTTCTTCATCATCACCTGCCTTCTTTCCTCTCAGCTTTTATATTTCGCCATGTTAGCATCTTTGTCTCGAGCGGACGGAGGCTTCAGAAAGCAGCCCGACTGGAACGCGTCTGAAAGGTCGACACTGACCACTCCATCGGCCATTTTGTGCCTCATTTTGGCTCTATTCAAATGCAAGTGCGATTGGGCTGGAAATTGGAGCTAATTTAGCGGCGTAAATCAGCAGAAGAGCGCGGCGCGGGCGTGGAAATGGCCGGGAGGCTGATTTACGAGCGGCTCGGCCCTCAGCCACGTTTGATCATGGCTAAATCTGTTAGCCGTAAATCCGCTGTCACGGAACGAGGCGGGGAGGGATGCGATGTATCTCGGGCCGGGCTGCACCACGGGAGCATCGACCTGCGACGCATTACAAGAGCTTGATAACAAAGCTTCGTGTCATTAACAACGAAAGTGGGAGAGTTTTGGAGTTGGAGTCTTGCTCAACTCCGTTAATTAGACGAATGTTTTCTACCGGGGGAAACAGATGTTGCTCTCCTCTGTGGAGCGGCGACAGACAGAAGCCGCTAGATGATTTCTTGACGTGTTTGGATCACCCGAGCACTTGCTAAATTTACTGCTATTCAATCTTTGATGCAGCTTTTTAGGCCATCTTAAGTGTGTTCGCTTGCATTTAGCAGATCATCAATTACTAAAAACCTTTCTTAAGGTCTGATGTAGGAAGCTGTCGTTTCTGAAGGCCTACTACAAGATGGATGGCTTGACTTTTTGCAAAAATGGCAGATTTATGCACACCTGCCATCGTTTGGTAACTGTAAAAAGCCCGTTTGGTAGGAGAATAGTTTAGTGTGATTTATTATTTAACAATAAAGGTAATGCATTATTGCTTTATTTTAGCATTGATTATATACTATTAAAGTGTTAATATTTTAATTAGTTTTGATTTTATATTTACAGGTTTGGTAATGTTTTTTTATATATATATATATATATATATATATATATATATATATATATATATATATATATATATATATATATAATTTTAAATAAAAGTAAAATGGGGTTATTTGGGGTATTTACTATGGTAAAATCACTATAACATAGCATCTCAGCTTATTTATTTTGATATCTGATGCTTTAAATATGCTGTACAAAGGTGTTTTGCTCCTTATCCGTTTTTCTTTTTTTTTCTGCTTTTTGGTGCAGATTTCTTTTTGTTAATAATTGTTTAAAGCTTTAAACTGCGTTTAGATTGACTCTATTGATTTCAAGTCTTTTACTTGTTTAAAAATGTCATTGAAATGTCACTGGATTTATTAGAAACCACTCTTTAATTCTGACATTTTGTCTGATTCAGCCCTAAAGTCCCATAAACGTCAGGCTCTGCTGGGCTCGGTTGAGCTGTGTGGATTGTGCTTTATCTGAGTCAGTGTTACACTGTAATTGTGTCTGCCATTATAATACTGTACTGCATCAGATCCAAGCATGAGGTAAACCTTCACTTTTAGACTTAGTAACATTGGCTGCTTTTGATCTCAGTGTGATTTAGGATGGGATTCTGGTTCGGTGTATGTAATGGAAACTTAAGTCAATAAACGTGGGTCATGTGCCTCAGCCTATAAATACAAATTTAGACTTTCATAAAAGGGCTAACGGCTAAATTTCCCTGCTGTATCCACATGAAACGCTTCCTGCGAGCTGTCAGTGAAGACATTTGGATTTATGTGTTTCTGTCTACAGTGATTTTACAATGGCACATGTATACCCCACAATACAACTTGCTGGGCAATTGTTGCTGTACAGCACATTTTCATATTCCCATAATTTATGTCATAATACAATGTAAAGGATATTCAATTTATTACTTATTGATTATAGTTGGTATGACAATAATATAAAATATTATAGAAAATAATAAATTATAAATATATATATATATATATATATATATATATATATATATAATAATAATAATAATAATAGTAATAATTATTATTATTATTATTATTATTATTATTATTATTATTAGTAAAATAACTTAGCACAGAATAATTATCACTATATAACAATATATAATGTAATGATAAAAATAAATAGTAGTAGTAGTAGTAATAATACTAATAATAAATTAATAATAATTATGGCAATACAATAATAATAAACTGTGTAAAATGACTAAAGCTAAATAAATATATATTATTATTATTTTGTTTTATTAATTTCTTTTTTTATTAATTTTTTTAACTATGTAATTTTTTTTTAAGGTGAAAATCAAATCTGTTTGTATAAAATCTGTTTGTATAAAAATTAAGTGACGTGAATTCAAAATTTTTATGATATACTTTGGTGGTATGCTTATTTTTCAATTTAAGCAATTAATTTAATTTAATTTAATAATTTTTATTTTTAAATTTTTTTCCGGAATATTGTTTTGATTGACAATCAATCGAGCAGGTTCTGGGTCTTCAAATCCTTTTCCTTCCTGTTTAGTATTTGGTAAAAACCAAATTCTGTAGTTGTGACATCATCATCCTGAAGATGACATCATGAGGTGCTGCAGAGGTGCAGGAATGACTCTGTGCTCCGCGTCCAGCATCGTTTGGCCCGGTGTATGTCCACACATTGGCAGTAATCACTTTACCTCAGAGCGCCCGGCTGTCGCAGGTACAAGCTAATGAACAGCAGTGCTTATATGTGTAGTATTGTAGGATTAGGCCGGCCGGGGCCACCTGCCGCGCGGACACGGCTCTTATCTCGCTCCTCGTGTCATAATTTAATGGGAGGCTTGATAATTTCATTAAAGGTCAAGACAGACGCATCTCATAAATGGAAGCGGGGTGTTTAGGAGGGCAGCTCTTAAGCACCTGTCTGGGGCCGTGTGCCGTAAAGGCCCTGGGCAAGTGCCCGACTTACTGTGATTCAGGAACTGTGTCGACTACAAATGGGCGGGATGAACAAAATCTTATTTCACGCTGTGAGTCATTTTGTATCACGCTAACAGTGTGTGTCACTATGCTGGAAATTCAACGCAAAATTGGTTTAGATATTAAATATCCCTGTGGCAATGCCTGTTATGAGTAAACCAGTAAATGTATTACGAAGGTATTTGATTTTTTTTTTTTTTTTTGGAACCAGATACACACAAACCGAAGAAACAGGAAACCACTTTAGTTAAAAACAAGATAAATACAAATAATAGTAGACATAAACATTATTTACAAAATAGCTAAAATATTCTGTTCGAGTTTGGGGTCTGTAAACATACCTATTATACATTTATTGGATCAAAAATGTTAGATTTTTGAAAAATTATTACAATTTAAAATGTCTGTTTTTATTTGAATAGTCTTCAGTATAACATGATCATTCAGAAGTCAATCTTATATACTGCTTTTCTGCTCAAGAAACATTCCTTCCTCTTCTTCTGAGTGGTATTATTAATGTTGAACAGTTGTGCTGTTATTAATGTCGATTTTCTGTGAATACAACCGTGATGCATTTATCTCCATTTTTTTGGGGAACAAATTAAAATAAAACTGTAAAATAAAACAAAACGGTTACTTGATCAATTTAATGTGACTTTTTAAAAACTAAATATTAAGTAATACATAATATTAAAAAATAAAATAAAATTAGTAATTCCTTTTTAAATGATAGAATAAATATTAAAATATTATTTTACAGTATAATAGTTACATAAACATATTTTGTAATATAGAAATTGGGCTTTATCTTTTAGGTAACATGAGGCACAGTTTTGTCTTTACTCCCTTTTAAAGCTCTGCTTTCTCAGAAGTCATGTCTTTAGTCATGGGTTACATCTTTTTGAGCTCCGGAGGCTAATATATAAAAATCATTCTGTTCGGTACGTCTTACGTAAGCCTCCTGTTGGGGTCTAAGCGAACCCAAAACCCGCCTAATTATTCAGAACGTCCTACTAAGGACACCAATTACTCAAACGGCCCCATCCCTAGTTTAGACGTTCCTCGCTTGTCGTCCACCACCACAGAAGAAGCTCCCCTCGGGATTCCAGCGACCGCTTTTCCTCCCAAACTTCGACACGAAGCAAAGCGTCACGTCTCAGTCTGCCTGCGAGCGGCTCGACGCTTTTTTTATCATTCAGTTCCCATTCCGTCATCTCTCAATTTCGGCCCCGGCCTCACCTCCGTGCCGCCGCCGACCTCAGAGCTGCGCGCTTAAAATGAGCCGTAAGATTTGCCATTTGTTTCTCCTCCTCGAGCAACACGCGACCCCCGTGCCATTTATCGCACAGCCGCTGCCCAGAAGGAAACGACCCTTCCGTCTGAGCACAGATGCATTAAAACTAAGACTAACAACGACAAACCCACATTTGGTTGGGCGAAAGGACTCTGATATCGGACGCCAATGTTGTTTTGTCGAGCTCGGACGGGGATGTGCTCCCTCTGCTTACGAACCGACGCTAGACTTTTGCGCTATAAGGTTACGCCGAGAGTGGCTGTTGTGGTTTTGGCCAGACTGAGAGCGAATGTCTCTTCCAAACAAGCCGTCTGATTTAAGATAGCGCTAGCTTGCAGACGGCTGAATGCTCTGTCTGTCTTTTCTAAAGGAGATAAGTGGAAAGGGCTCTCCGAAAACTCCCCGTACAAATAGTCGTCTTGTCACATGATTAGAGATGAGTTATTTAATAAAGGATTTCACAAAGGAGAGCTCTGTGGATGACCTGCGTGGTACGATCACACACGCACACTGCTCTTATTCTCTCCGTCACTGGCTCCGTTCAACCTCCATCTGTTTCTGTGGAGAAAACGGCCACAAAAAAACGCTGATACGTGCCGAAATACTGGAATAAATGTTGGGGGGGTGGTTAAAGAACGCTTTAAAAACCGTCGCTGGATGCGTTTCTTTTATTTGTTTGTGTGTTGTTGTTTTTTTACGGCGTGTTACGATGTGATCTTAAAGGAACAGAAGTTGCAGGTTGTTGTGTTTTTGTTTACACAGGTTGCGCGTCCATCTGCTGGTTTGTGGTTTTTGGCTTCACAGATGTTCTTTGTAGTCATGTGCAGGTTTTAAATTTTACAAGGGGTCATGGAAGAACTGGAAATATGAGGGACACGAATAACAATATTTAAGGGGGTTGAAGCACATTGTGCTGAAATGCAGTGTATTTTTGGATGTGCATTGCACTGTATTAGTTATAAATATATGGCAAGGTTTCATAGACGGGACATGCCTTAGAAGATAACATTACTGATGTGCATCTTAAGATAAAATAAAGGCGATGACATGTTTTAAGATCAGTCAGTGCAAGTGTCTTTTAGTTACATTTAGTGTAGAACTAGGCTTAAGCCTTGTTTAAAATATCATATATATATATATATATAACTAGCTTAAAAACAAAGTACATAAAAATATAAAAAAATATATATATATATATATATATATATATATATATATATATATATATATATATATATATATATATATATATATATATATACATACACACACACACACACACATATATGCATGTAATGTAAATGTATGTATATATGTAAAATAGTTTTACACGGCTTGTTTGTTTTTCAAATATCTTTTCAAATATTTATCCATTTATCTAAAATAATGGAATATCGAAATGGTCAAAGGTTCAGGATCTGTTTACATACAGTCAGCCGTTTTACATTTAGCAGCTCCCCATGTGTCTCTTTTCAGGATGACAGCAGTTTGGCCTTTCTGGCATCCGCATGTGCAGGTTCGAAATCCGGGGTTGTTTACGCTTTTCCCATTCCCTCTGTGTTGATAGAAGCTTTTCTGCCTGTCTGGCATGCCAATAATGGAAAGCAATCCGCCGTGAGTATTTAGATATGGATATGGTTTGTCCAATGTAATTAGCTTTGGCCAACTCAGGGGATCAAATCTGAGGCCGTAAAATAACTGGAAGAGACAGATGGCGGAAAGACGCGTCACTCCGCTCTGCCCCCGTTCGACAGCAGCCTCATCCAATTCCGTCTTGGATGACCACGACAGAACCTTTATTTGAACAGCAAACAGGAAAGCGCTCCGATGTAAATATGCTTTAGCGAGCCCAGAGAAAACAATTCGCTAAATAACCCGCCGACGAAAAACAAAGCGAGTCGCCCGTGTCGCATTTCACGTCGATTCCGACAGAGTCCCCTTTCCCTTTCAGAGGCGCGGATATGAATAACGTAAATGGCTTTGCTGGAAATATTTAATTCTGTATTCTTTGTATCGCATTTTCGGCTTCCAAATGCATTGGTCACAGCGGCAGCCAGGCTCTGCTGCTTTTCTGAGGTAAAAAGCGGATCCCGATCCTGAATTTCCAGCGCTAAATATCACCCTGAGTTTTGACTGAGAGCGAGAGACGGGTTTAAAAAAAAAAAAAAAAAGGTGAGAGCAAGAATCCGTGACGTGAACCAAGCTGAACGTTTGGCCGGGATGTGTTTGCTCTCTGGGGGAAAGCGCTTCTCCTCCATTTTGTTGGGCTGGAGAGAAGCGCTCCGGACCGATGTTTGATGTCAGGGCTGAAGAACTGTGGGACTCGTGTCTGAGGAGGGAGCGAGCGAGCGAGCGAAAGTGGATTTTTTCGCACTGCGTGTCGGAGCCAGGCACCTGGAACTAGGTCATTTCTCCAGAAGAGAGAAAGAGAGCGAGAGATTGAGATGGAGGAAGCGGCTGCTAAAGTTACACTGGATCACTGCAACTGACACCTTTAATTGATCTTTCACAACAGATGATGTGCAGACAGGAGCGATATAAATATTTCTGTGTTGCGTGTCATTCACTTGACATTGTTATGGATGGTGGCCGCGCACGTATGACGCCTAATAATGAAATGTTATTAAAAAGCATAACCGTTTGGTAACACTTAATAGTTTTCGCTATAACCTAGTAGCTTTTTAGGATGCGTATTACGTGTTGGATGTTTACTAGCTCTTACAAAGCGCACATTAATGCTTTCTTCTGCGAATTCCTACATCCCTTAAACCTGACCCAATACCTAAACCACCATACTGATTATTAATAAGCCGTAAATTAGGAGTTACTGAGGTAAAACTGATTATCTGTTGCAAGTTATTTATTACGGACTTTTAAATCAGAACTGTAAAATAATAAGCTGTGTTGATATCTACTGTGCAAATGATTATTACATATTAATGAGCCTGGTGTGAATTCGAGCACTGTGATGCAAGATTAATCTTTTTTTTTTTTCTTTTTATATCTTTGCGTAGAAGACGAGTGCAGAATTTTTTGGGGTTTCCAGTCGGCAAATTGGACCAGTGCTGAAAATCTTGTACTGTACGATCTTGATATAGCCATATTTATAAGTATATATTGTTATACAGGTTTTATTTTTGTTTTGGAGAGTAGCCTTAAAATCCCAGCAGCTCTCGAGTCATCTGTAAGCATTTATTTAAAGTCTCTGTCAAAACCACGAGCGAATAATTCACGTCCCAGCACCACCCTCTTTCACCACATTAGCCATCTGAGACGATTACAGATTAAGAAACGAATTAAGAGAAAACGGGCAAAAAATACATCCTTGCAGGGAAAAAGCTTTATAGAAACTTGATTGCTTTTGATTAGTCTTATGAGAGATAGAACTGGAAAATGACTCTCTGTCAAACGATGCAGACTTGTTAACACTTTGAGGCATTATGTCTTGTATCGCGCTCTAATTCTATGATTACGGGACATTGTTCGCTGTATTGTCTCGCAGGAAGTGGAAGGCAGGAAAAGCTTCTCAAAAGAGCATAATACTGCCGAGTGACAGGGTGCACAAAGGCTGAGTCTTTTCCTTTTGCCTTCGTTAATAGCCGTCGCATAAAACCTGCTTAATGAACTTGTTCTTGTTTGCCCTGTTTATGAACTGGGTTTATGAACCCTCAGCGAAGTTTTTGTTTAAGATTTTATAGAAACGTATGTGCGTATTTGGTTTTAAACACTGGCGTTTAGATGCCATCCATCCATATAAGATTGATAGTGTAGATTATTTTTGCCGTAGCTTTTTAATCAGTCCCTTTATAAATTGTACCTACAATATTCATTATAATGTGTAATTATGGAAGATAAGGTCCCACTTTATAATAACTACTTGCATTTAAATTAAGCATTTAGTACAGTGCGCTTATTGTGTGCATATATGGTTTTGTACTGTTTTTATATTTTTCAAAATACCTGCATGTAATTACATCTGTGATTAATTTCTGTAACTACATATATAATTACACTGTCCCTAAACCTTAACCCATACTACCAGACCTGTTGCCAACCTCATCCGTATCCACCTTTATTTTTAATTTTTTTAAATACAAAATGAACACAATAAGTACATTGTTCTTATTTTTGATATACGTACATAGTAGTTAAGGCCATTTAATATAAAGTGGGACTGCAGATAATTATATAACTTCTTGTTTTTTTTTTGCATTCGAAAAAATCTAAAGTATTATATGCTGTCTGGTTTTAAATGGGCTTGTAAACCTAAACCGTTCTTTTTATTTTTTATTCAAGGTGTATTTGAATGCGATTTTTGAAATGCCGTTGCTTACGCTGATAAGTTTTAAGCACAAGCCATTATCAAAAATACAACAATTGTGAGGCTGTCGGATTTTGATATACTTCCAAAGCTTTCTCAAGGACTTTGTGTGAGCAAGATTTCATCCATCCAAAATTGGAAAGAAATGAATAAACAGAATCAGTCAGTCATGCACGCTCATTTTCTCCAGATGCGACCGTGCTCATCTTGCCAGCTGTATTTGGTGGCTGTGCCTCGTTTGTGGCTATATTGAAATCCGTGTTGAGTGACAATGACTTCCTTCCCCCGAAAGATAATTAATTACTCTCTAACTGTGCTCTCGCGCTTTCCGAGGTGTTTAGCATCGGCGGTGCCAGGAAGTGACGGATGCCGTCGCGATTGTCTCCCTAGATGGATTTGTAAATGAATTGTGCCTGTTTTCAATAGCATGCCTATGAATGGCAGTTTGCACCGTATATCCGAGCGTCCCTCGAGTCGGGTCGTAACAATAGGTGTTTTGTATCCCCCACCAGCTAAGCGCAGAGTGTACATTCAACGTGAGCAGACATATTTCTGCACGCGGGCGGAACGGAAATCGGCGCGTGCGCCATTAGCGAGTTTTGAGCATCTTCGCTTATCCTTTGGCGCCCATTCAGACTCTTAATGAGTTTTGCAGACCAACTCAAGTCGTACTTAATCGAAACAGCCGAGTTGTTATTCCTGTTCTGTTGCGCTGAGATTTTGACCTATTGTTTACCGACTAGCTTCAGCTGGCATTGGCCCCTTCACCAAGTACTGGTGGCCTTTTATCTGAGATGACCAGATTTTGTGTGCGCAAGCGCATGGGGATATCGTTGCCGTCTTTTTTTTTTGTGGCTTAGCAGCTTTGGTGGCACCCAGTGACGTAGTCGTGTATTTACTCACATGGCCTCTTAACTGTTTCCTTGCCAGAGTAAGATTTTTACGTTGGCAGACAAATCGTCGTCACGTATGTTGTGCTAAATCATTCCCTAGTTTTAGTAAAAAGTGGCCACGTCGTGCTAATTTGTTCCCTCGTTTTAGTAAGTTGTATCCAAGTTATGCTAATTCGTTCCTTGGTTTGATTAAATCAGGTATACGTTGTGCTAATTCATTCCCACATTTTATGCTCATTCTTTCCCTCATTTTGCTAAATCGTGGCCACAGTGTGCAAATTTGTTCCCTCTTTTTATTAAATTGTAGCCATGTTGTGCTAATTTGGTCTCTTGTTTTATGAAATCTTGTAAATGTTGTGCTAATTCGCTGGCCACATTGTGCTAGTTTGTTATCTTGTAGTATATTGTGGCCACGTTGTGCTAATTCGTCGCCTCATTTTAGTAAATCAAGGCAACATGGTGCTATTTTGTTATGTTTTATGAAATCTTGGAAACGTTGTGCTATTTCCCTCCCCCGTTTTAGTAAATAGTAGCTTCATTGTGCTAATTTATTCGCCTTGTAGGCTACAATAAATGTATTTTTGTTTGTTATGTGCAATTTTATATAATGGCAATATAATGTTTTTTGGTAATCATGTTAAAGTTCGGTGTAAACAACATCAACCCACTCAAGATCTCCTTCACTTACTTTTAGATCCTGAAGTGCTTTGCTATCTGTAACAGTGCCCCCTACCATAATATACTGTACTGTTTGCTACAACACCAGTGAAAATCCAGAACTTACCAATGGTAGAGAAGCGGTGTGTAATAATTAAATATCATCAAAGGTGTAGAAAGACTGTGTGACCTTGGGCCTTTGAATTGCACATTTCATGTATAAGTTTCAATCGAACCGCAGAAGAGTTCTTTGTTGTGATGTGTTCAGATATGCAGATGTCACAGATAAAAAAACGATGCAGTTCTCGCTACGGTTGGCCGATTGTTTGGCGTTCCTTCGCGCAGTAATTACCGATTGTTAGTTATGGTTTGTTTTGAGGCGATGTGGCAGATGCTACTGCGAGGTATGCAGGGGGTGATGTTCCCCTCTCGCTCTCAGATCGGCTATAAACAGCGTCATATAGTGCGTGTCTCTCTCTCTTCTGGTTTTTTCCCCCCCATCATCCCAGAGTTTAATCAGGCTTGACTGACTGGCACTCCCTGAGAGTGCATTCTCAGGCACCACTTCCCTAAGGAGGAAGCCATCAGTCCACCCAACCCCCTCTTTCTCATCTCCGTCTCGCACAAACAGGCACCCGCCACCGCGCCTATAGATGTTAGGTGTTCATAAGTTCATCTGTCGTTTATGATGATGATGGTGTGCCTCTGCTGTTCATCATATTCAAAATATAGCGTATGATCTCACTGCTCAGGGTGCTTTCACACAGGACATTTTCTTGCTTTCTGTCTGACCATTTTTTCGGTCGTTAGTCTATATAAACATTTCCTAGACAAATGTCTTTAGCCGTTCCCACACGTCTTGATATATTTTCAGCATTTCACATCAAGAGCGTAATATTTTAAGACACCAATGCGAGTTAAAAATAGTCACGCTACAATGTCAGATTTAAAATAATAGAACAATCAGATAAATGTAGGCCATGATAAGCACATTTGCATAAGCGTTTTGAGTAAGAATACACAGTATATTGTGTTTTGTTATAGATTATTTCGATGTATTAGAATTGGATGATATTAGGTCATTTATATTGGAAGCTCTATTCGACAGCTGTTGTTGCTTTTAGAGGCAAAAATAGAAGTAATATTTTAGAAACATTTATGTAAAATTGCAAAGTGTAAAAAATGTAATCTTGTAATATAATGACACGTAAACCATTTACATGCTGTATATTGTGTTTTTTATAATGTCTATTAATTTTTATAGCATCTTTTATTTATTATTCATTAATTCATTTGTTGAAAAAAGGATGTAGCACCCAATGCTAAAAGGAAATATGCATATAAATAATGAAATAAAATAATGCAGCACTCAGTACGGAATTTTATGAAATATTTAATTTAATAAAAACATTAAATTGTTAAATTTTTTGTATAATTTTTTTTAAATAAGCATTATTTATTCAAATAAAAATAAAAATAAAACCTTTATTATTCTACATTTTATTTATAATGGTAGTTGTGGTAAAAGAGAACACTATACAACTATACAATCTTTAAATCTGTGTTGTCCTCAGCAAAACAATCAGGATGTTGAGACGTCTCACAACGTGAGGTTGTAGATGTCTGTCTGAGAGCGTCTCATTTGAGGCGAGAGACTGCAGACAGGACCGCCGTGTGACTTGTAAAGCTGTTAACATGACGGCATGTTTGTTTTCCATCACCGGCGTGTTGTCGAGGCACTCAGACATAGTCCTTCCTGAAGTGTTTGTGTTGCTTCCAGAAGGTTGTTTTAAGCGGCCTTGAGTGTGCTAGCCTGATCTTTTACGGCCACGGGGTTTGTGTACTGGAGCTGGGGAACAGATGTATCAACGAACACATGTCAGTATGTCAGTGGATCAGAGTCTGCTACTCTTCACTGTGGAAATGTTTCACAGCCGTCCCAGACAGATCCTAAATTAAACGTCACGCTAACCTAAACAGCCTTATCAGTGGAATGTTCAAGCTGTAAAGGGGGATTTGTGAAAGGACCTATGAAAAACATTATAGCCGTAATAGCATGTAGCTCAGAAGTGATGCTATCGTAACGTTTTGCTTTATAACCCTTTACTTGCTAACTGTCTGTCTAATACTTTCCCGGAGCTCAAATAGCATGGTGCTAGCAACTCCAAGATCATGGGTTCGATTACCAGGGAAAGCAAATGCTGATAAAATTTAAAAACTGTCACTTGGGTGCAATGTAAGCGTCTGCTAAATGCGTGAATCTTATCAAAGTAACAAGTAGCAGTCGCATATGGGACATTGCGTGGCGTCCAGGACAGCCAAAAAGGTCCAAAACGGTTCATTTATTCAGCAAACAGGCAAAAGTTCACTTCAGGAATAAACAAACTCGCGCTGGGGATTTCAGCGTTTGGAAAAACAAGCCAAACGAAGAGAGAAAGCATACTGTATTGTAGCTCTTTACGTAATTTAATGAAAAGCTGGGAGTGGAAACTGGCAAAGCCCAGGAAAACTAAGTGTGTGGATTGATTATCGAAAACTATTCAATCTGTATTCTTAACCTCTAGTTTATTCAACTATCAGTGCCTATTAAGTGGCTAAACGAACCAATCTGAATTTTTGACCTCTGGTTTAATTAACTATTGTGCGGATTAATTGACAAAACTAATCAATATGAATTCTCGACCTGGTGCAGTATTGTTGTATGGTTGCTAGTGTTTTTTTAGAACGTTGCTAATTTTATTTTTAGAATGTTACTATACGGTCGCTTTATATAGATGCCTCATTAGTGACTGTTTCTATGGGCCGCTATATTTAAACCATCTGTCATGTTTTAATGTCGTTCACCATAGTGATCACTGAACATTCGAAAGATCCGAGATCTGTGAACCTACAGTATGGCGAATGACGTCCAGTGGACTGTTCCAAGATGGCAGATACATCTGTCTGCTTGGAGTGGTCCAATGGGCGTCTATACATGTCTTTGGTTCCAAGTGCCTTTTTAATATATGTTGCTGTGTTGTTGCTAAGATATTCTGAGTGGCATTTAGCCCATAGTTGTGTTTGTCGCTAAGGTGTTCTAAATGTTTTTAATGTGGTTCTTGGTGTTTACTTATAAAATTTAGTAGTTTCAATGATATTCTGGTCCCTAAATGTTTGGTGTCCCTTTAAATATTTATTGTTTAATCTCCAAATTCGCACGATGATCTTGTTTATCCAAAGAGCTGCACATTTCCTCAGGCTTTGGTTGGCCATAAGTGCAGTTCAGACATTCAACAAAAGAATGAAATGACTCTGTTTCTATTTTTTGACATTTGAGACACCTTCCTTCCATCACGCCGTGTTTCTGATTACAGAGTAGTGCGAATTCTGCATGCTTCACCAAATCCAGTTACTGCGCCTCCTCCCCCCAGTCCCATCCCCGTCCGCCACCAGCCGCCCTCAGGATTGACTTACCCCAGGAGCACTGCCTCACTCTGCAGACATTTACAGTTCCCTTGAGCCCCACTGCCCCGTACACCTTCTCTCCTCTCCATCTTGATGGAGTGATGGAGGGTCTGGAATCCACATTGACCCTCACAAAAGGCCAGGGCGACGGTATAAAGATGAAGGAAACTAATAAAAATCAGACAGAAATGTCAGAGGAATATTAAACGTGTCACAGCCGGGCCTCCAAGTGGAGCGAGAAGGTGGATGTGAAAGCAAAGAATGGTGTCCAAGTTGGATGAGCTCAGGTGAGCCTGGTTTTTGAATGAGCTGAATCTCACAAAAACATGTCCAGATCACATCCAAAATCAAAGAATAAGAAATATCAATTTTTTTTTTTTTTTTTTTACCTGTTTTGATTAGGACAATGTAATGGTAATATATATATATATATATATATATATATATATATATATATATATATATATAATATTAATACAATTTATTAATTCAATTTCATACATTTACATTTTTTCCTAAATATTTTTATATTTATTTATATTTAAAGAAATTAAATACTAATAACAGCATTATGCATACATCACAACTTAGAGAATTCATTAATTCCAATAATTAAAATGATTTATTTAAGAAAATATGATTAATTCTCATTCATTAATGTTGATATGAAAAATCTAAAGATGTTGCATTGCGGAATATCCCAAGTGCCTTTAAAATAGGCTAATAACTCCTTTGTCTTTTGATTTTGGGGGAGAAATAGGACGTGGCATGTCCTTGAAAGAGTTCACCTACTAGATCAGGTCCCCGGAGAACTTGGACACCTGTGTAGGTCTTCATTGAATTGTACCGTCGTCCCTCCTTTCGGCACGCAGCCAAACCTGGTGCCAGCGTGGAAAAAATGAAGTCCTCTAAGCTCTCAGCCACACAGCGTGCGTTTCTACGCTCTCATTTGGTAAATAGTTGAATCAGCAGTGTCACTCCAATACAGAAAGGAGCTGTGTTCTCAATTAGCGTTTTTGCGCCGGCCGGTAAAACGGGTTCTAGATAGGTGCCAGCATGCAGAATCCATTCAGCCTATTGTTAAAAGGAGCGGAATTAAATGTAGTGCATGCTAACCAACTGAATGGGCGTTTGAGCACATTTGAATTGATAATGTATTTTTCTCTTTCTGCCGGATTATTAAAATGCATATGTCCTGTTTGGTCAGCACATTCGAAACGGGCTGCGCCGTAATACTGTTCGAGTCTGTTCTCACCTCACTTGTCTCATAAGTCTTTCTTTTATTAATCCGTTTCCGACGGGCAGTATATCCTCTCCCAATTATAAAAGACAGATTGGAAAATATCTGGATCAATCTTATCGATCGCCAGAGTTTAAGCTTCCCTTACAGCTTTAAAACATATGGCCACGGCTTCACGGCAGAAATCATAGCCTGAAGCTCCTAATATGATCGTTCGTCCGGTCTGGCGAAAGTCACGTCCGTGTTTATTTGCGACGGGTTATATAGTAAACGTCGCGGCGCTAGTAAATCGTTTTCAGGTTTCTGAAATAACAGGCTGTTGTTTAAAATATGACACAATCGTTCTCAAGGGCAGGAAATCTGATATGGGAGGCTGGTTCTTGGGCGGTAAATCAATTATTATTCCGTTACCAAGGAGACGGAAAACGCAAAAACTGTCACTCTCCCAAGAGAGAGACTTGTTTTCATTCATCTCGCTCCTGTCGCTGTCTTTCCCCTCTGTCTCTGTCTCTCTTTCTCTCCCGCTTTGAGATTAGATTAGAACGTTTGCCGTATTGTCGTGAGGAACGTTCTTAGAGTTCTCCCAGAATGCTCTGGGGCATCTAGAGCAGGATTAGGCCGTAAAGCCTGGGAGTGTCCTGGGCTTTGTTGCATGGTTGAAGTGTGCCCGTTTAGGCTTGACCTTGCATGGCATCTCCTGGGTCCCGGAATAAAACCGGGAAGGGAAGCACAGAGAGCGGAAAGCTCCTCATTAAATTATTTAAAGCCCCCGTGAGGGGAAAATGCATTTTCAACACTCTATGAATTCACACAGATGTGTCGCTCCCTGTCACGTCTGAGAAATTAAGGAAAAATGAAGGTTGCCAAGCTAACTCTGTTCATAAAACTCTAATAATTGCTAGTCTGTACCAGTATTTCACGAGAAATTGTTTTGAACTAAAATGAGGTAAATATAAATTTCATTATGTATGTCTCTCTGTAATTGAACAAAACGTTATCCATGACGTAATGAAGGTTTTTGGTTCATTTCAAGTCAATTGTGATTCATGTAAAATATTATAGTTCGCCCAGTTATTTTTGAATTAATCATTATGTGAATTTAATTGATTTGTTAATTTGTGAGCTGTTTTTTGAGAGATTCATTCAGTAAAATGATTCATAAATGATGAATCAAACTACACTAGTAATGATATGATTCAAAAAATTTTTTGACTGATTGATTTAGAAAATTGAGATATTTTAAGAAATATTAAAAGAATTGGCTGGTTAGATTTGTTTGTGAATTAAACTACATAGTAAATATATGATTCGTTAAACTGCTTGAAATCATTAGCTGTTTTATTTTATTCAAATTTAAAAAATGTCCTATTTATGTCCTGTTAAAAAAATCAACTCATTCTAAAATAGTTAGAAGATTAGTTTTTTTAGTGATTCGTTTAAGAATCAGTTTGCTTTGCAGTTTTCTTGTTTCTATGTCTTTTTTTAAAATGCATCACTAGAAGAATCATTTTATTAAATCAGTGAATCTTTCATTTAACGGATCGGCTTATTCTTAGATTTTTTTTTTTTTTTTTAAATGAAGAATCATCTTTTTGACTGATTCATTCGAAGTATGGCCTCGTACAGTTTGCTTATTTCTTAGTCCGCCTGAGTGTCTCATTAAAAGAATCGGCTCTCAAGATTTGCTCATTTGTGAATCAAACTACACCTGTATCTCCAGCAAGCGTTTTGCCCAATTGCTGCCGCGCTAACTAGTCTCCTTATCGCATCACACGACAGTTCACAAAACGCCACAAATGAGACATCGAACGCAATATCTGAGTGAAATATTCAGCATGCAGCGTATTGACGGCCAGATTAAGTATCTTCCCATCAAACCTGTTCTTCATGCAGCCGTTGTCTCTCGCCGGTCACATGACTGATAGGATCAGAGCATTTGCAGTCAGGTCACTGCATGTGTTTAACACATTGATAGCCCCGCGCTGAATGATAGATAAGACACCGGGAGCGTGTGGGGGGCTGGGCGCTCTTCAAAAAGGGGGTCGGGGTGCTTGGGTTGATTTCAAGGAAATTCACAAGCCCCCCCGCGGCTCCCATTTCTTCCTTACCTCTGTCGCTATCAATTTGTCCCGATGCCTAGCCGAGGACGGGCCGCCCAGACGAGATCATCTCTCCCTGGGTGGGGAGGTGAAGAAAGATGGATGTCGGGGGAGGGCGGCTGCAGGCCTGCATGCCTTTGAGGCAACCCGTGGTGGTCCTTCTTCTTATTGTACTTCTGTTTTTGTGGTCTGCTGCGTGTGTGTGTGTGTTTGTCCATGTGCATCTTGCGTCTGTGTGTGGCAAGGAGGGGGTCGGATGCAATTAATGAGCTTAAAACCTCCCCGGCCCGTCAGTGTCTGTCCTGAAGGGTTAATGCTCCACTGAGCACTTCCTTCAGGTCGTGCCGTGGTACGCACACACGCACACGGTGATCTGAGACGAGCAGACAGGATGGCTGGCCGCAGACACTGGAGTCCTGTTGTGCCTCTCCGTCTTGTTCATCTATTGTAGCGGAGCTTAGGACAATGGCTTCATTACTGCCGGCCGTTCTCTGGTGTTGCGGGCTAATGTGGGATACAGAGGAGCACTCGCGTGCCGAACGAACGGCTAAATATCTAGCAGAACAGTCTTGAATGACACTTTGAAAGAAGTGGGTCAGATGAGAGGAGGTGAAATCCTCCGCGGTGGGTTCGTGTTTTCATTCCTTTTTCCCTCTAGCAGGCCATTTCATCCCCAAAAAATGGGCTTTATCCCACGTGTAGCTCGGGGCTTTGATAGATAAACACAAAGGCTTTAGCAAAAAGAACAGTAGTGGTGACAAAGTACAGGAGTCAGATTGGAATAACATGATTTAACAATGGTGATATTTGAACAATGGTGATATTCACTTACTACAGAATTTACATGTGTGCCGAGGTAAAAATCCATGATTAATATCCAAAATTAAATGTTTTTGTTGTTTTTTTTTTGTAAACCAGAATTTTTTTAATGAATTCATGCTGTTCAAAAAACAAAAAAAAAACAAGAATAATTATAATGATTAGGTAATAATAATAATAATAATAATAATAATAATAATAATAATAAATGTAATTTATATTTATAATTTAATTATAATATATAATGATTGTATAAAAATAGAGTATTAAAAATTCAATTATAAAATCTATGAAAAATATATATGTCAAATTAGCAGTTACCTTAGGATGCTGAAAATGTGGCCTTTTTATTTTATGTTTTTATTTGTTGTAATGGAATGATTATTTATTATTCATTGGCAAGTTTTAATAATTCATTATTCAATGAATGCCACGGATTTTAATTCAGCAAGCCACTGTTTGATTCAGTGTGTTCAATGATTCAATGCCTGATTCAAACCAAAAGCTTGTAAGTTTAAGTCTTTTTGAGATTCAGTAAAACCACTAGCTCTGACCAATCGCATCATACTATAATAATGAATTATGTATTGGCTGAAAGTTGATCTTTTGCACTTCAGTATATGTTTTAGATTATGTCAGGAAAACTTAGGTGGTTCAAGTGATTTGTTAGACCCGATTCAAATCAATAGAATCAGTGTGAGTTCAAATTATCCGTTCAAAGAATCGCTAAGATGCCATTTGTGATTGGACTGCATTGTTTATGTGTATTGTTGTATAATTGTCAAATGCAGTTACTGTTAATACTCTACTGTTCTTTTTGTGGTGAATTAATCTCATAGTGTAGAAACGCAGAGCTTCAAACTCTATGGAAAGACGGGTTTGAACACATCTCAAGCCGTCATGAATGAACAATCTGAGGTATCTCTTTTTATAATTGGTACAGACATTCGGGGATTTAGGGAACATGTGTTTGGGAAGTGCTGAATGAGTTGTGTGTAAGTGAAGTGTTATAGAGCTCCAGGGCCACCGGTCAGGCCCCAAAAATAGGCCTCATGTCGAGGGAGCACCTGTTCTGTGGAAATATGAGCACAGTGAGATTGCTACTCAGAGTGACTCAAGTGCTAATAATCAACAATCACACTTCCGTCGCTATAATAACAGTTATTAACGGGGCCAACGGCCTCTGTTTGGATACGAGTAAGTGAGATTTTCATGTAAAGGTTTGCCCTTGGACCTGAGAGAGAGCTGATGAGTTTTTTTTTTTTGTATAAATGAATGTTAAGCGATTTCCACACAGTCGCGTCTGACTAGCATTCGCTTTAACGGTGAAAGGACTCTCGGCGATCTGATGTTGTTCACTTTGAGCTTTAGTGCGAGTTTTTCTTTGAAAAGGAGGCCCGTCGTTCTCTGTTTCTCTCTCTCTCTCTCATGTAAAACCTTTCTAGCGGTCAGTCGGGCTTTTGTGTCAGTATAATGTTGAAGTCAAAGACTCGCGGAAAAGCTAAACACATTGACCTTTTAATCTGACAGGAAGGATGGCACACGCACACACTCGCTTGCTTTTGCACAAGTATGCCATCCATTTGCATTTCTCCAATGCTGCAGAGACAATTTCAGCCGTAGCATATTTTCAGCATCTAAATGTAATGTCATGCTAATTGATAATTTAATAATAAAAATAGATACTATATATATATATATATATATATATATATATATATATATATATATATATATATATATATATAATTTTTTTTTTTTTTTTTTACATTTATTTGTGTAGATTATTAAATTTTTAATTGTATATTTGTAATACTTGGATTAAATAATTGTAAAAAAATTAATAATTGTCATTTATTTATTATTATAATTTTTTTTTTTGACATTTTCATCTTATTTTAAAAAGACAGTATAGCAGTGCCAGGAAGTGAATTGGGAGAAAGAGAGGGATTTTAAAAAACCTTTTTTCAGATTTTTCATAGGGAAAATGATGCTGACATGATATTGGTTAAATACTGCTGATCTTCTTAAGAAATTATAAGACTTTTTCCATTTCTCTGCCTAAAAGCTACCAAAAAACATTTCAATAATGTGTGAATTTAGCTGGAAGGCAGGAAGGCAGCGCTGAAATGGTGCAGGCCTCAGTGGCAGCTCTTAGTCAGTCGGAATGGTGTTGAATGGTGTTGTATTTGAAGTGTGTAATTAGGAGCTCTGGACCCCTGATGTGGCTCACCCATTATCACCTTTAGCTAAGAGAGCTGTTCTTCATAGCACCGGAGGAGGTGCTGTACACCTCCCAAACTTTTTCTTAAAGAGCGTTGCCTTTATTCCTTTCTTAAATGTCTTTTTTTTTAAGTCTATTTATTTGCATTTTCAGCAAAATTGTTTTTTTTGTTTTGTTTTTTTCGATTAGGTGCTTAACAATTTGTATACTTTCATAATATTATTATTTTGAATTGTCTTTTTATTTAAATCTTTTAAATTTTCTTTTATTTCTGTTTTATAATCATTCTATTTAGCTTTATTTCACTATATTTCAGTATATTTTATAGATGTTGAAGTTGTATATTTATAAAAAATTTTGTGCAATTTAAATTTTTCAGGCAAGGAAAACCGTTTTTATACGCTGGTATGAATTAAAACAGTAACCATGCAAATTGAGTAAAAAAAAATAAATAAATAACCAATAAAGCAGTAATTTTACATTATGGAAGTAACTAATAAAAATCGATTAAGAAAGATGAAAGTAAACCGAATTGTCAGGGAATGATCTGTTCAAACCCAAAACGAAGCAAATAGTTTAGTGTTTTACTGTTGATTGTTCATTCTTGGCCCCCAGATCCGAATAGTTTTTCAAAAACTGACATCGAACGTTCAGATGTTTTACAAAAAAGCCTTTGTTAGTGCTCAGTTTCTCTTTTCGGGCCACACGTGGACTTGAAGTTTGTTGAGTAAACGTGTTTCGGGTCGAAGCGGGCCGGATGTCAGTCCAGAGGGCCGTAGCGTCTGAACTCTGTAGTGATAAAAAAGTCTGTGTCAATATTAAGCTTTGACTAGCTCCCGGATTGACCGAGAGCAAGTGAACTCACACAAGACAAGCCAGCTTGCTTTTTGTTCAAACAAGTGAGTCATCGGCAAACGAGTGGCCGTCTCGCGCGTTCCTCAGAGTCTTAACACCTCGGTCGACAGTTCCAGCCGTACTTTGGAGTTTTTAAACGATGTAACCCACCGTTTACTCTCTGGCACGGCGTTTCTTAATCCTTCCTTTCCGTTCCTGTCAGTCCTTCAAAGATGTTGCCGAGATCCCGGGCGCAGCAGCAGCCTTGCCCTGCAGAGAAAGGTCTGAATTAGATCACAAAGCTTCCAGATGGCTCAAATTTAATTATTTAGCACAGAGAAAAACCAATTCGGGTCAGCCACAAATATATAGGATGCCTTGAAATGGCTTCTATATCGGTGTGTGCTTTTATTAGGGCCGGGAGGTAGTAAAAGGTGTAAGCGGGCCGTATTGTAAACGCTCGCTCTGAGGGCTTACTCTGGGTTTTTTGGGGGTTTTTTTTCTCACAGGGTTGCAGAGATGGAGACCCTCAACAATGGGGCCAATCATTTTCTCCACCCGCTTCCATGTCTGCTCGGAAAAGCAACATAAACAAGAGCCGAAGACACTTAGGTGCCAATTTCATTGTGGCAGAAATGAAAAACGGCTGTCGCTTTTTTTCCTTTTTTTCTATTTAAAGGCATAGCGTGTCTTGAAACCCAAGAAAAGCACTGGAAACAAAGAATGACGGAGCGTAATTGATGGAGGAATTATTACTGACCTGCTAAGTGCTTTGTTGCCATCGCATTGAGTTATTCATGGATTGTTTTGAGGGTTTCAGGAAGTCCGGGATTCTGTAGCTCCATTAGGTGTTGAAAATCTGTATGTGTCTGATAAGAATGTGCAGCTTAAAGGGACAGTCCACCCAAAAGCAAAAATTTTGACGTTTACTCACTGAGTTGTTTCAAATTAGTGTATTTCTTCTGTTGAACACAATTTTTTTTTTTTTTTGTGAAAAATGTGGCGGATACCATCCATAGCATTTTTTCTATGCTGTTGAAGTCTATGAAAACTTGTTTGCGCCACTAAACAAAAACAAAAAAAGTAATTATTACTTTATCTCATAGTTCTGACTTTTTTTCTCACAATTCCGCTTTTCTTGCAATTCAGATTTTTTATTTTCTAAAAACTGCATGATATGAATTCGCATCAGAACGCATAACAGTATAAATATGCAATTTTGTGTTCTGAACTTAGAATCATGAGATATAAACTCGCAATTTAAGAATGTCGTAGTTGCGAGCTGGCTTTACTACTTTCTGTTCTGAGATTTGTCAGAATTATGTGAGATAAATTTGCAGTTGCATGTTGGGAAGACAGAAATGTGAGAGAGAAACTTGCTTATTGTGAGAAAAATGGTCAGAACTGCGAAAAAGTTTGATAAACTACCAGTTGCGAGATTTGCAAGTTTATCTAATTTCTTACAATTCTAAATTCATAACTGGTTATTGAGTAAAGTCGTAACCATGCAATTCTGTGAATCCTGCAAGTCAGAATTTTGAGAAAGTTGCAATCATTTACTGTTTATTTGTACTCGAGCTTCCAAAGTGCCCAGCAACTGTTTAGTTTACCCACTTTCTACAGAACTTTTTTTTTTCAGCAGAAGTAGTAAACTCAGAGATTTGGAATGACTAAAAGGTAAGTTAAAGCTGCCCCTTAAGTACCAGGTGTTTTCATAAAGCAGCAACTTTAAGATTGCTTTTAAGACGCTCGTGATGCTCTTTCTGGTCAGTTAAGAGGGGAAACCACAGCGACTGGTTTTCTGTTTAGCTTTAAAGTGCGTGGAATGCCCGTCATGTAATTTTATATGTCTGTCTTGAGCCTAAAGAGAGAGGAAGACAGCCACCTGGACAGCTTCAGTCTCACACTAATGGTTTTTGTCAGCGTTTTGGGTTTCAAGGCCAGGCTAAGCACAATAAACAGAAGAAAAAATCAGTATTTTAATCAATGCATAATTGTTTTTAGTTTTGAGATGTGAGGCCTAAACGCCGATGCGCGTGTCTTTTGATTAGCTTATCATGCCCAGTGATAAATCAAGCCAGGAATCTCCCATTACGTTGATCGATCTGCTGTTTACGACTCGCGCTAAAGGGCTTTTTCGCCAAAGCACGAGGAAGAGCAATGAAAAATTTCGAATAGATAAGCTAATGCAGCTGAAATTAATTGTAGCGTCATTATTCAAATCTGTCCGAGCGTAAGAAGCAGCTAGCCAACGCGCTACAGCACTCGTCTGCGTCTTGTTAACCCGAAGGGCACTTCAGCATGGCGAGAGAGCTATTAATTGTGTTTGCTCTCAAACATGGCGACATGATTATTGTTTGTCCTTCCTGATTCCAAACACTGTTTCAACACGTAATGAGTGGGACTCGCTGTTGACTTAATGATGTGTGCAAGACGGCATCTCATCCCTCGGATGAACACGGTCAACAGAAACAGGAACCCAAATCTTGAAAAACGTGTGCTGGTTGGGATAAATTAGGATGCGATCTTCCTGTAATGTTGGCATCGTGTATTAAACTGTTCGCCGTTTATAGCATGGTAGAAATTTTGTGACTTTTTAGACTGTTGTGGTAGTTTAAGGTTCTGTCAGTGTTAATGGCTGACCCCCATGTGGTTCCAAACCTGTCTTCAGAACATAATTTAAGATATTTTAGATGACCGTCCCTTTGACTGTCAAGTAACGAACACTATAAAGCCCCAGCAAAGTATGAAAAACATCGTCTTTACTTCAATCTGCCATCGGTGGTTCAATCTGAATGTTATGAAGCCAACTCAAAGCAATAATAACTTCGTCCTTGTTTCTTCGTTGCTCCATTTTGGAAAATATCAACAGGACGCAAACTACAAACGCTCTTCTGTCAGTCAAGCTACGTTTTCTAATTGCATTCACACTTTGATTTGAATCAAAATAGCGCATCACTTGCGTCCAGTGACCCGGAGAGACGCACACAGGATGCAAACCGAATAAAACCGTTGTTTTTGTTTTATTTCCATGCATTCTGATGACGGCTCTGGTCCTTGATAGCGTTCGTTACGCGGCAGTCAATGGGAAAAGCCTTCCCGTTTTCATCTAAAATATCAAAAAGTGTGTTTCGAAGACAAACAAAGCTTTTACCGGTTTGGCGCGACGTGGGGGATCAATGACAAATTTTAATTTCGGGTTGGAGTATCCCTTTAATATTAAAGGGACAGTTCACCCAAAATTGAAAATCACGTCATCGTTTAGTCACCTCAAGCTGTTCCGATCGAACATTGTCCATTAGCAGACGATTCAATTGAACATTTGGAATCAACGTAAAATGAAAAATGTTTGTATGTGAAACCCCCTTTTGTTATAATTGTTTTGTACATCAATTAATTCATCATAACCTTACTAAACTAGACTGGCAATACCTCTTCTGAAAATAAATCCCTATTGCGTTAATGTCAATTTCCTTTTAAAATTTCCTGCGTTTCAGGCTTCAGCGTAGATTTGCATCGTCATCCATCAGCGTTCGGTTTAAAAAATTCATACATTTCTTCCCGCCTTGATGCTTGTTGTTTTTTTTTGTTGTTTTTTTTTCCCCTGACAAAGCAAAGCTGTAATTGACTTCCCTTTGTGAATGAAGTAGCTCTCAGATGAGTCTCAGGCCTGAATAGACATCGCTTTTTATATTTCAAAGTAGAACGGCAAGTCAAACGGGGTTAGCGCCATGGAAACTTGAATTGCGCTGAACTTTTTTTTATGCTAACACAAACATAGACCCTCAGCTCCGAACGCATCACCGCTGACGTGCCGACGCATACAAAGCATGCACACTCCTGTATATGTGTGTGTGTGTTACCTCATGGATGTGCAAAAGCAACACGCAATTTCCTGCGCGATTAATTGTTGGATTAAGTGCGGTTTCATGTTGGCTTTGCCTCTGTCTGGATCTGGGCAGGAGAGGTTAATAAGCTTACGCTGGAATTCAAGGAGTCTCCAAGGGGTCGTTGGCAAAAGTTTTGCCTGTGTTTTTCTTTCCGTATTTTTTCTTCTCGGAATGCTAACTGAAGAGCTCAAGTCGGGGTGAGTGGGGTAAGCTGTGCCACTTTATGCTGAAGCTGTCCTCTAGGCAAGGAGAAATGAGAACAGGGTGAAATGAATATCCCTAATTATATTTCAGGACGACTGTTTTGAAATGAAATTCAAAGGCAGTGTCTAAAGGCCACAGAAAAAAAAACTATTTATATAAAAAAAATTAATAAAAAGAGTATACGAGGAAAAATGTTTTGCAAGATGTGAATTATACGTAAATAAGCCAAAAAAGAATTCTTGTAATTTGCAATTAAATGTAATTAACCCGTTTTCAATATAAACAATATTTTAAACATTTATGATACATGCATGTAAATATTTAAGAAAAATTGTATCTTTATATATTTAACATGTTTTTATTATTTGCTAAACGTGTGTGTGTGTGTGTGTGTGTATATATATATATATATATATATATATATATATATATATATATATATATATATATATATATATATATATATATATATATATATATATAGCAGATAAAAGTAAATATTATTTCTGAATAAAAATAAGTAGTATTGTACGTTTTTATCTCTCACTCTAGTCAGGGTAATCTTAGTCTATTGTTATGATTTTGGTCATGAATCCAAAAAAGTGAATTTAATGATATTTATCCAAAAATTCGGATGGTTTTTATACATGTCATAGTGTATAATTGCTTGAGATTCAATTTTGGACTTTTTGTTTGATAACAAACCAAATCAAAAGTTCCTTTTGACATAAAATAAAGCATTAAAATTGCAAGCCGTTATTTGCATCTTAATGTCAGGCGGATCTTTTGAATTATATAGTCACGTGACCACAACGACCTACAGATATATTTTCTAGGTTAACGTGGCGAAGCATCTCGGCTCTCTCTCTCCCTGCAGCAGGTCGTAGAGTCTCTCTCTCTCTCTGCTGTAGGATGAGAGGTCAGTTTGCTGACGCTCCCTTGGCAGGGCTCCAGTTCCTGAGCAGCAGGTCCGCAGTGATCAGAGAAGCCTGACTGGTCTCTGGCCCGTGACAAGCGTGTGAGAGAAGTAACATTCCTGTCTACACTCGTTCTGCTCAGTGTGACAGCCCATGAGATGCCTGAACCCAAATCCCAAATCCCTGCTTCTGCTGCCAGCACGTCCCACCTGTGCACCTGCAGGGATTTACAAAATCACAGCGTTTCAGATGCTCCCTCTGCCTTTTGTTTCTAATTCAGCCATTTGTTTTGGTGGCTGTTTTTCGGGGAGATAGAGAGAATAATTGGATAGGAACTAGAAGAATGCGGAGTCCAAAATGAGCTTTCTGCCATGCCATTGAGAGAATTTGTGAGAATTATAAACAACATTATTTCTTGCAAGCTATGAAACTACTTTTAGCATTATTTTTATAAAAAAAAAAATCTATGGAATTTATTTTTTTTTTCTTTTTCATTAAGAATATTCAAATAAGCTTTAGAGATGAATATGTAGTTACTCTATAATGTTTATTTGTTAATTGTTGTTGTTATTATGATTAATGGCTATTATCATCATTTTAATTATGGACCATTTTTATGAACATCAAGTCAGGAGTAAACTACAGTAAGCATCTACTCTGATTAATTAAAAATATAATTGCATGATAATAATAATAATAATGGTAGTAATTTTTTTATAATTTTAGCATGGTAATAAAAATAATAAATATAATAATAAGAACAACAACACTAAGTGGCAAATTAGTAAAATATTTTGAGTAAATAAGATATTGTTTTTGTGTGATTGTTATTATTATTATAAATGAAAATAATAATACTTTAAACAAGTAGATAATTGCTTCAAGTAAATAAAATAATAATAATAATAATAATAATCACAGACAATAATAATACAATAATAATAATAATAATAATAATAATATTCACAGACAATAATAATAATATTATAATAATAATAATTTTCACAGACAATAATAATAATAATAATATATAAAAATATGCTTTGAGTCTGTATGTTATTGTTGTTGATGATGAAACAATACATTTGTTGTTAATAGTAATAATGATGGTGATTTAATGATAATAATAACAATACAGATTATGTATTATTATATATTATTGTTGTTGTTTGTTTTATGTACTCATCAAAAGTTTACTCACGTTTTGCTCTGGAGGCTTTCAAATTAATTGCTCTTTTACTTAGTCGCTGTTCTCAATCTTGTTCTTAAATTAAGCTCTAACATTTAATAAAGGTTTAAAATGAATAAAACTCCTAATGCCGCGTCGATCCCATTGCATTTTCCCCCAAAATGTGGGGGAAGTCACTTTGGGTGAGTGGGCCGTAATTCACTCCGTACGGATATCCGAAACCGGCGCTAAATGGTAATTGAAAGGTTGTTCCTGATAAAAACATTCCAGCGATGGTGAGCTTGTAATTTGGGCATTATACAGCGGCTGGTATACATGACTGAATCTGAGTAATTGCTGTTTGAGTGAAACTAGGCGCTGGTGGAGGGTGAAGGGCGTCAGAGGACGAGTCTTACTTTCCCACACCACGGCATTCCTTACCCATAATGCCTTTCTGTGTGCATTTCTGAAAGCATTAAGCGCTGCGGATCATGTGACCTTTAAAAACCAAACCGTGGAGTTCAGAGGTCAGGACGGGTCAAAGGTCGCTGAACGCGGTAGAAAGTGCCGGAGAGGAAGAGCGGAAGGGTGTTGATGGTTTGGTTGCTCGTATTTGTTAGGATCGAGTGAGACGGAGCAGGTGTTGACGGCCTAAACTCCGCCAGATCTGAGGAAACGGGATAAGGACTCTAATTGAATTACAGACCCTTTTGTTCGGCTCCTGGGGTGCGAGGCTCTCCTAAGAGGATGAATTTGCAGCTTGAGGATTTTGACCTTATTTTTTTTGTTGCTCGTGTGAAATAGATGTGGCTCGACGCGGAATCGTAGATCCTTTTTAAAGGTTGGAGTGAACCCGAAGAGGTTGAAGATGGGGCAGGCGTAATGTAAAAGCAACAGTGTAATATCCCGTCGTTCCTCTCTCGGATCGGGAGGGCAAAATAGATCTCATTTTACCTCTGTAATCCTCTTTAACTGTGGGTTGTGGAGAGTCGCGACGGTTCCCCGAGAGCAGCGGTATCTAGTGGAAGTGGCGTTCGGTGGAAAGTGTAATATGCGATATTTATTTAAAGGAGTAGTGCAGCCTAAAATGGATTCGGAGTATTTCTTTCCTGCGTTAAACACAGGAGGAGGCGTTTTGAGTGCCTTGAGGATGCAAAACAGGATAAAAGTAACTTAGCTGCGCTTGATTCATTACTGAGTCATCAGTGAATCAGTGATTCATTCTTGCAGCAAACGGATCAGTTTTTTGAGGTTAATTTAGCGACTTAATGATCCCACGTGATTATAAGCAAAATATAAAGAAATGCTGGTCTTATAGACTAAGAACTTTTTGCCTTATACTGTAAATGAACCTCGAAAGCTTTAGTCCCTATTCATATGTGCATATAAGCCATTACTGCATTCGCTGGCGCTAGGATCTTAGTATTATGTTTGTTTTTATGATTGTTTGTTTACATGATGCTACAAATATTATTTTGTTTTAATAACAATAGTTGCTGCTTTGATAAATTAGTATTGATATTGTAATTTCCAATTGTTGTTGTAATAAATGAATTTAATGGCATTATTTATATTTTTATTATAGTAAAATGCATTGGATTTCAAGAAAGTGGAGTTGCTTTTTATTCTTATATAAATGCATTTTTTTGATTATCTAATTTTTTATTAAAAATATGTATAAAAGTGTTTTATTTTTATTGTTGTATAATTGTTTTTATATTTTAAAACTATATTATGATGAAAACAATTATTATTATATTATTTATAGTTGGTTTTATTGATTTATAAATGCATTTTATTGATGCATTACAGACTAGTATAATATTTATTAGATACCATAATAGAAATATTTTATTTTTGGCTGTTTTATAATAAAATCTAAATATTAATATTTAATAACTATATATTATGATAATTTATTATGAAGACAATAGCTATTTTTAATTATTATTAATATTATTATAATAAAGCAATTTCAAGGGAATTGTTTTTTTCATAAAACGATAACGCAAAACAAAATACAAAAAATATTCCAATTCAAATGGTAGGTGTAGATAATACAACAGTAAAGTGCATTCGATTTTAAAAATCAAAAAAGTAGAGGTGCTTTCTGCTTTTATTTACCATCATGTTTTTTTAGTTTTTTTTTCCTCTGGAAGTCTAGGTGAAGCCACGTTTGCTATTAGCTGCGATGTAACTTCTGCAGTTTTCGCACAGATCAGGAGTTTATCCACCGCTGTCGCGTCTTCGGATTCTTGCCGTGTTACTATTGTAATATTCCACGTCCAAAAGAAAACAAAGTAACATTAAACTGAGATGTCTGGTACTTTGGCTTGATAGAATAACATAACTTAGTGCTATGAATCATTCGCCCGAGCCAATAAAAACACGAACCTCGCCGCGGATTAAATTAAAACCCGTTTTTATATAAGGCCGCGTTAAGAGCTCGTGCCATTATCAACAAGCTGATGTTTATGTGCCGCACACGGGAGTTTCCAGCGCGCTTATTTATTTGCGGGTTAGTTATTGTTGTTGACCGCAGAGCGTGTCCGTGCGGCCGTCTTTCAGAGGATTTGGGATCGTTGCATGTTGTCATTACAACGCGATCGAGTTTTCAGCCTTCTCTTCTGTTTTACGAAATCCAATTTTATCCTGCGATCTCTCACTCCGCTGTGTCTTCTCACTCTTTGATGTGAGTGATAAATGAAGCTCTGGTGGGCCGCCCCTCCTCTCCGTATGTCGGCGGTGTTAGTCAACAGCACGTCTCTCACACCCTCTCCGTGTCTCGTTCATTCATACACACGTTATTTTAGTTTAGAGCTTTTTTTTTTTCCTTCTCTTTGTTCAATGGCATTTTCAGTTTTAAATCAAATACTCTGCGGAGGCTGAAAGATGTGCTCTGCAGACTGAATGGTAAAGATTACGGAATCTCAAAAATTCTGTTTGATCTTTTTTTTTATATAATATTTTGTGCTTTTGAGGCTGTAGCTCCTAAACTTTAGAACACTTTTCCCATGGATTTAAGATCTGTGGACATTTTTAAAAACATGCATTAGACTCCTCGGTTTAGACCTGCTTTGGTTTGATTATTATTATTGTTGTTTTATTTTTGTAGTTTATTTCCAAACATCAAAATGTGAGACGTCTTTTTAAATAGGTTTTAATTATGTATATTTCCACATCTTTGTCTATTTTTCAAAAGGTAGTGTAATATAAACATGTTCTATTAACATTGGTACTACTTTACTATCGGAATACTAAATCGCTAATTGGCATAATTTATATATTTATATATCATATTTTAATTCCAGGTTGTTATAATTGGCAATAGTATTGAACTTTTAGAAACAAAAATTATATTTTTGTTTTATAATAATAATTATTTTTATCATTATTTTTTATTTATGTATTAGTGCCCGTCAAAATGTAAATTTGTGCATTAACGCAGACAATTAGTTATTTTACTTTTACTAGATTTATTTCAGAAAACAATTTTGAAATTAAATCATTGTTGTTAGATATAATTTATTTATTTACTATTTTTTTATATATATATAAAATATATATATATATATATATATATATATATATATATATATATATATATATATATATATATATATATATATAATTTTTTAATATCTATACCATATTTTAACAAAGAAGGTTTACCATTGAAGGTTTTACTTAATGCTAATAACCAGATCTATTGTGGTCAAAATGCAGCCACTGTAGCTGATTATTGTTGAATGAATTATGAATTATAAAGAATTAGAGGCTTTTGTCATTTCTTGTCCTTGCAGAAATAATCTAGCCGTTGGAAGATGAATCCAGTGAACAAAAAAAAGAACATCATTTTGTACGGTACTCTGGAAAAGTGAGAGCGAGAGAGATGGGAAATGAATCCAGCTCCACTTAAGAGCTTGATTCAGCCAGTCCTTGAAGCGCGGGCCCTCACAAGGGCTTCAGATCGATAAAAAACAAGCACCCAAATGAACAAAAAATGCCCCCCCTCCTCTTTCTCCTTCTCCCGCTGTAGTAATTTCCTCATTCTCTTTGCCCCCTTTGTGATCGATGAGGGAAAAATTGGGTTATGATCAAACCCGTCAGTCTTCCGGTCGCTCTGCGCAGCGCAGGGCTGTGACACCGGCAGGTTAATTAATAGATGGATAGGCAGCCGCCACTACCCCAGCATCATTCGAGCGACGGAGAGACGGAGGGGGGAAGGTAATATTTATCTAAATTCCTATTACCCTCATCCGAGGTGTTTGATGTTGTCGCGGGGTCAGCTCTCAGCAGGCTGAGCAAGCACTCTGCATTTCAAACACTCAAGTGCGCCGCGAGGACATCCCCGCCTAGGGAGAAGAGTACACATCTTAAAACTTGCCCTCCTGAAAGCCATTTAAGTTCACCACTGATTTTTTTTTTTTTATATATATATGGGCAGAAAAGTGCACCTGATTGCAGGGCAGCGCTCGCCCAGTCTGAATGCTGCTGGTTTTTCCGTAGCCCATCGTCCTCGTTCGCCATCTATCGAGAGATATCTGTGGGATTTCGGTGTCATTTTGGCTAAAAGAGCCCAGAACAATCAATGCGACGGCTGTTCGTTTCTCTAATCCGGTGTAAAAGTTCCTCTTCCTTTTTCTTTTTTTTTCTTTTTTTTTTCTCCACCCCTGCATTAGTGTTGATGGATGGAAGCTGTAGTTAGGCAGAGTGAGCGCTGGGAGCTTGGCATAAAGTGTGTTTAGTTTGTGGCAAAAGATAATTTTTCCTCTCGAGGTTTAAAATAAGAGTGTTTTAGCTCACTGTGACTAATTTAATCTAGTTATACACCAATCTGTCAATATTTGGCAATTTTGAGATTATTGAGATTAGCAGGCGACTGTTGATTAGCAACGCAGCAGAGATCATTGTTTTTTTTAAATACTTAGGTCATTTTGAATGCTTATTGCGATATGTTGAATTATTTCTTATTTTGTAAAATTTATCCAAAAATTTTCTTAATTATGCATACGCACACATGCATGAGTGTAAAATGTATAAATTTGTTTGTGTGTGTATATATATATATTATATTGTAAATGTATAAATTTACATTTAAATATAAATATTATAAATATGTGTATATGTATGTGTATGTATATTTATATAATTTGTAATAAATAGTGTGTGCGTATATGCATGTGTAATCTGAAACTGAGATTTTACATGATTTTTTTGTCTAACAAAAATTTGAGTCTTAATTTAGACAAATTATAAAATGATAAAAAGAAAATCACTAAAAATATTCAAGAATTTGAAATTGTGTGTGTTTTTGCAACTATATATATATATATATAAAACATTAGCCCTGTATCAGACACACCGTGCAGCCTCTTGTTTTTTAAAACAAGCTCTAAATTTGGTTCTCTTTTTGATGTTCTCTTCCACAAATATAAACTTTTTTTTATCTTCAATGCGGTTCACTGATGCTTGGGCCTTACCGTCTTTCATAACCGCTTCTTGTCTGTCTTCACTGCAGAAAAACTCCCTTCCCAATTGATCCGATTCTACGAGGGTATCGCGAAACCTGGCGGCTGGTGTTAAACCGATCCGTTTAAACAAGGGAACTCTGCAAGCCGAAGGCTGCTAGGAAAAAACGACACTACAGCTGGTGGCGCATGAATTGACGAAGAGTCCGTCGTGTTTCTAGGCCTTCTGTCCTGCTGCCCGCGGAGACGTGGGCTCTGACTTGGCCGGCGATATGTGACACCCAATATGGCAGCCTTCGACTAATTGATGCCACCTTGTCAACCCTAATTACTGCAACTGCTGCAATGAGGAGGCAGCTAATTAACAGACTAACGATGTTTGTCACTTCAGACCGACCCAGATATTTAGGAGACGGCCCAAGTCCGCTGCCAATGCATTTGTTTCGAGTGTTTTTTTTTTCACCTTCTTTCGCTTCTTCTTTTTATTTCGATCTCTCTGCCGTTCCCAAATGGCGTTTCGTACCTTTTTGGTGGGAATTTAGTTTGCTTACAGCCTGGTTTCGGTCTCCCATCGCATTGCCGTCAGAATTGATTAGGACAGATTCGCTGGTAGGGAAACAGGTGAGCTCTCTGACTTTAAATACGGTTGTCAGCCGCTCTGTTTCTTTTTTTTTTCTTCTTCTTCTTTTCCTCAGTCGTCACTTCAAAGATGTTTTGAATTTGACATATTTAGAGCTCGCTTTTTACCCAGCAAGCTCAACTACACTAATTATCAGTGTGAGGAAACAGAGGAGCCGCTAATGATGAGGCAGCGGGGGTTCGAGTGTGTGTGTGTGTGTGTGTGTGTTGTTAAAATGTAATTGATTTTTATCGCACATCTGATCAGATGCTGTAATCTCTCTCCGCTGCCGGCCCGCGTTCGCTCAAAGTTCTCCGCTCGTTTTCTAGGTCAGCCGAAGAATTCTGCATTCATGAGGAAAATTATAATACTGCGTGTGTCAGTAATAATCGGATGTGTAAGTGGTGATGTGCTGCCAACCAGAAACGCTTTGAGCAGTAAGATCGCGGTAAAATACCTGGAATTTAAAATCGGGTGCTGTGAAAACGCAGTCTGAGGTCACGCTTTATATTAGGCGGCCTTTACTACATGCATCAGAAAATAACTACAATGTAATTATTGTGTTCCTATTGTATCGCAAAACACTTTTGCTGCTATCGAGGTGGGTAAAGGTATGATTAGAGAGATATTTGGTGGTTAAGGGTGGGTTAGGGTGTATGGGGCGAGCTACTACATATGTAACTCAAATGATTAATTTAAGTGTAACTGCATACACTGTAGTAGTTAAGGCCGTCTAATATAAAGTGGAACTGTTTTGATTGAAAAGTGGGCGGGTGCATAACTAAATACAGTCAGGTGATTGGGTCGCTCGAAGTAAAGAAGAAACGCTCGGTCTCTTGTTGAATTGAACTCGATCTTTGGTTTTGTTTTCAGATTCGAGTGGACGGTATACCGCCGCCGCCTGAGAACGCTCTGCTGTATGAGACGGTCAGTGTCGTGGAGGGAAGCCCGATTCTCCGTGACATGGTGTTCAGTCCTGATTATCAGTACATCTATCTGCTGAGCGACAAACAGGTGAGTTTGGATGAGATCAGGACACTACTGAAATGCATGCTTGTCTACTGGACTCGTCTCTTTCAGGCTGCTCGTCGATTCGTTTATCAGGGATGATTCAAAATAGGAATTTTGGCCAGTGTTTATCCTATTTGGTTGATAAAAAAGTTTCTTATACAAGAGAGACATTTTTTTTATTTTTATAAAAAGTAAGAAAAAAATAAAAATACAATACTGTTCAAAAGTTTTGGTAAGTTAATTCTGCGGTTCAGCAACAATGCAGTGTGAAAGTCAAATTGTTTTGTTTTATGTTGCAAAAGATTTCTGTTTAAAATGAATGCTTCTCTTTTAAATTAGTGCAGTGCAGCTGTTTATATGTGACCCTGGACCACAAAACCAGACAACGGTTAATTGAGATCTATGCATCATCTGAAAGCTGAATAAATAAGATGTAAATTGATGCAAAAGGGTTTGCTTTTC
Organism: Puntigrus tetrazona; assembly: GCF_018831695.1. Lineage (NCBI taxonomy): Eukaryota > Metazoa > Chordata > Actinopteri > Cypriniformes > Cyprinidae > Puntigrus > Puntigrus tetrazona. The sequence continues at coordinate 4,598,568 of NC_056706.1, read as the reverse complement.
GAGGATCACATATAAATAAATGATGCAATTTTCTATATTCCAATACAAAACCGCTATTTAATAAAAATTCCACAATGATATATATATATATATATATATATATATATATATATATATATATATATATATATATATATATATATATATATATATATATATTTATAAATACTGTTTTGGTGAGCATAAGCAAAATTAATACAATCTTACAGACCCTAAATATTTAAACAATACTGTATGCTAATGTGTTTACCATAATATTATGCGTTATTTAATAATGATTTTTTCCAGTCCTGAACTTTGAGATTCCACTAGTGAAAACATTGTTAAAAAAATTAAAAAACCCATATATGTGTATATGTATGTGTGTGTGTGTGTGTGTATATATATATATATATATATATATATATATATATATATATATATATATATATATATATATATATTATGTATATGTTTTTTTTTTTTTTTTTTTTTTTTAACTATCCAGATTTAAGATTAGTTTTTGAATCCCAGATTTTGCACAGGGACACGGCCCTCTGTGCGTCACTATTGTTCTTGATTTTTATCGCTTGTCTTTTAGTGTTAATTTATTTAGTAAAGCCAGCAAAAACATTTACGGCACGCGGGGAGGCCAGAATAAAGGAACATTTGTGTAGAGTGAGTGGGCGCTCGACGCTTTTGTCTTAAGACCCCAACCGGAATCTCAGATATGTTGTTTTAACATCTGCGAGACAGGAAAACAGAATACGAAACGCCGGTTCACGACTCTGAATGGGAGCCCCAGCTGCTTGGCCCTAATAAGAAATGGTGGGGAAGCATTTCCATCCAGCGCCGAGCGGAATAACAGCCCTTCCCATAATGCTCTATTATACAGCCGGAGGAGAGGAAGGATACGTCGAAGTTCCTCAGACTCTCTCGTACAGTACAGCTGTAGCTTTTTCTTCATTTTCTTCTTTTTCTCCTCTTTTCAATGCTCGTTTCTTTCCTTCGGAGAAAGAAATTTGTTGTCTTTGTGCATTTTTTGAAAGACCCGGTTTTTTGTGCGCGTGCACGCGCGTTTCCTTGAGAAAGACGGAGTTCAAGTGACGCACGGAAAAAACATCACCGTCTTTGAGAGAGCCGAACGAAGCTTCAGTCCTCAGCACAAGGATATTTTTAAATCCTTATCAGTACTATTCAGAAAAATAAGATGATAAAATGTTCTCGTGCTCCAGGCGCCGTAGAGCGGTGTAGGCAGGAATTAGCCATGCAGATAGCGGTATTAATTTCAGCGTTACGCTTGAAGGTAAAGCAGCTCAATGATGTGTGCGATGACATCATCTCTATGATATCATGGGTAAATATAGATATAGTTTCATCAAACTACTTTTTTCAACTACTTTTTTTTTTTTTTTTTTATAAACCTGTTAATTTATTTAGATTTTTTTATTATTATTTAGATTTTACTTTATTTAAATACCATATTTAAAGGCATTAATGATAAATAATAAAAGAATGAAATACATTTTTTTAATGAATAGTTTTTATTGTTTTATGACTATTCCAGACACATACTTCAACCTAAAACTGTGACAATCTATTTATATTAAATACTTAATTTTTATTTTATTATTTATTTATTAATATTTTTACATATTATATTATATATATGATATTTATATATATTTTTTAAGATTTTAAGCTACTAAGGTCTAAACAAAGAATTAAATAAGCCTTTTTATGATTTACTGTTGTAATATGCTTACGTGTATTAAAAGTGGTATTATTTTAAATTAAAATTAACTATTAAAAACAGGGTGAATTATGTATACTTTATTTTTATAACAGTGTAGAATAAAAGTTGCAGTATTTAGTAGAAAAATTTAAAAATTATATAGAATTATTAATTTAGAATAATAATATATAGTAGTAGAACAAAGGTGAATTATTTATATATTAATTGTATTACATAAATTGTATTATTATTGTTATTGTTATTATTATTATTTTAAATAATTTAAAAAAGAATATTTATTTTTGCCAAGCTATACTTTGGTCAATTAATGCAAAAATCTTTCAAATATTACTTCTTATTTTCCATTTAAGAAATATAACATCCTAGCAATGAAATTAGCCTTTGAAAGACAAATGAGTGCCATTTCAAACGAATTTCGTGATTTCAGAAGCGTTTTGAAACGGCTTGTTTTGGTCAGAAAAAATGTCTGATTTGGTTCTTACGGTGCGTGTATGTTTACCGCTAGATGCTGTTACTAAGGAAATGAAAGTAGCGTGAATAAAGTGTTTTATTTTCTTTGTAAGCCTTATATTTGAAGAAACACCCATATGCATTAGCACAAGGCATCATCTGGAGTGTTGTCTCTCCATTCAGCTCGGTTCTGGATGCTTCCCAGAGTTTGAGGGAGGCACTGTAAACACGAGTGTGGAACTAGATTAATAGCGTCTCTCTCTTTCACTGTCACACTCCCACAAAAGACTCACTCGCGTGTTAAAGCTCCGCCGCTGAACTCCAGACATCGATATTTGTGTTAAGAAATGAAGGGATGTTCTTTACGTTAAAGCTTCAGATGGCCCTCGACTGATTGATCAGGCCTCGCGCTGATTAAAAGCTTTTCTGTATGCTGAGTTCATAAACTTATAGATTGAGCGTATTAATCTGAAAACACCAGCCAATGGGCTTGAACTGGGCTTTACTTAAAGAGAGAGCATTTATGACTCCAGACCTTCTCCTCATGACGTGTCAAATGCCGAAAAAGCTGAAATCGGCTGACAACTAGATTTAAAAAATTTTTTTATTGAAACATAACAGCCTCAGTACCTCTACGCAACTGTTGTATCGTTTTTTGCAGATTGCGATTTTTTTAATTTTTATTTTTTTTCTATTTCTTAATTTGTCCTTTTGAAAATCACATGAAAGCTCATAATGTAGTTTTTTTTTGTTTTTATGTCTTGCTCCATCTCTCCATCCCTCTTAATGTAAACTGCTATAAGAACCTAGCTCAATATAGTCCAGTTTAACATTTTTAATAAATTCACGTTGACCTATAATGTATTCTTTTTTATATATATATATATATATATATATATATATATATATATATATATATATATATATATATATATATATATATATATATATATATATTTTTTTAAATTTTTTTTTTTTTTTTTTTTTTATTTGAAATCATGTTAATTTATTTTAATTGTAATGTTGATTTATTTATTTTATTTATTGTTTGTTTAATTAAAAATGTAATTTATTTTATCGAATTTCTTTTAGGGCAGTTTGATTACATTAAGCTTTTTTTAAAGCACTAATTATACAGATTTCCGCGTAGTTTGGACGCGATTTCTACCAGTGTATCTTTTACTCGGGGGTCGCCAATGATTACTTCCACCAATCAAAATCTGTGTAGACACACAGTACCCTCTGCGCTTCGTGAAATAAGAAATGTGAATGAATCACCACGAGTCAATAATTCATAACCTACACTGACCGCTGGAGTCTGTGGATTTGAATATTTCATTTGCGGCAGGTGCACAGATAGGTGAGAGAGTGTATTTGCTTGCAAAATGGCCCGCTGCCACTCGGAGCCCTCCGATGTGTGTCAGTAAAAGGTCTGTGAATGCCAAGTTTTCAGAGCGGCGTCATTATTTACCATCCCGCTCTTGGAATTGCACCGGTAATGCAGCCATTTCATTGGAGAGAAAGAGAGAGAGAAAGAGATATAAAGCCTTTCATTTATCTAACATTGTACTCATCCATCAAACACTGACAGTTCAAAAACACAGCGTTCCTGACAGAATACACTGAGCATGCACAAAAATCACTTTCCTGTGTTCTTGTGTGCTTTTCGACTTTCTGTTCATCAAAGAGTCCTCGAGAAATGAAGCACAAAATATTAGGAAGAAACTTTCAACGCTGATAATAATAAGGAATGTTTCTTGAGCGGCGAATCGCGATTTCTGGAGGGTCATGTAACACTGAAGAGAAAATAATTGTAAACTATTTTAGACGTAATTCTTTCACTATGTTATTACTGTTTTTATTGTTAATAAGTATGGCATTGGTGAGCATAAGAGGCTGAAAATATATAAAAGTAATTTTAAAACTTTTTTATATATATATATATATACCTATACACATACAGATATAGACACAATTATATGTGCATATATGTATATGTGTGTATATATATGTATATATGTGTATATGTATATATGTGTTTATGTATGTGTGTGTATATATATATATGATACATACACACACACACACACCCATATTTGTGTGTGTGCAGTATTAGTATTTATTTCACCGTGAGGTCATGGGAAGTAAGTGAAGTCTATTTCGATCATGTTGTCAATCAGGGGTCTGGCCTGGATTATAAAACCATATATTTATGCATAGCTATGTGACAGAATAAATTAACATGGGTTAACAGACTACACCTCACCCACCCGCCCTGACTGACACACACACACACACACACACACACACACACACACACACACACAGTACTGGAGAACCATCAGCTACTCTGCACTTGAAAGCCGAGCCGTGTCCCTTTTGGGTGGGTGGGTGTTATTTTTATTTTTTTTTTCCACGGCTCTTGTTTTTCTCACTCTAAACTCTAATCTTGCCGGCGATCAAAGGCGATTACAACTCCATGGAATGAGCATTTTTAGAGCTTCTAAAGGCAGTTTTCAAAAACAACTGCTTTTGGGTTTTTTCTGCGTCTTAAGTAAGCCAATCATCGGGACTGCGACAGCCCACACCAACTTTGATCCACAAACCGCTCTTTTAGATTTAATATATTCATGTTATTTCTGTCCTAGACCTCCCACTCTCTCCAACTCCCATCATCATTTATATAAGCTGGTGTTTTGGGGATCTGATTCATTTTTGCAATATGCCTGTCCTGTTTGGAGAGGGTGTTTCTCCCGTGCGAATCGTTGCATCTGCAGCGCTTCTATTACTGTCCCCTGGACGTCTCGTTCTTTTATGCACTGTTTTATGATATTTTCTTTCCTCCTTATGAGTTGACTGTGCTGATGCTCTGCCGGTCTCCGCTGTACCCTCCTGTGAAGAAGAGCCTGGATGTTTGGAAGTGTTTACAAGCAGCTGAACTTGTTTGTGTGGTTCAGATGGATGAGAACTGCTGTGTTTCAGGACTGAAAGAGAGACTACCCGGGCCTGTGGGGATTATAGCCAATGGCAGGGTGTGGGTCACATGACTCAAATCGCTAAGCCTCATTGGATGGCTGTTAAATAGTAATATTAGGGTACTAGACACAGGAAAATTATACTGAAGGGCATCAGTCAAGGGCTCCGAAAAATGTATTCATTAATTCATTCATTCAAAGAAATGTTTTATGTAATATTAACTGTTTTTATAAATATTAGAGGTAAAAAAAAACATTATAATGTATTGAATGTAATGAGTGTATTATTATTATTATTACTATCATTAATATTATTTTAAATATTAAGATACAAATTCCAAATTTCTGTTCTTTTCCTTTTTTTGTGTGTGTGTGTGTCTTAAATTGTAATATTTTTTTTAATAGTTGGCTTTGCTCGTTCCAATTTGTATGTTTACATAATTATTAGTTTGTTAATATTTTACATAAATGCTGTGTGTAAAAGTTAAATAAAAAAATTAAAATACTAAAAAAATATATATATATTTTATCTTTTGTAATATAATATAAAATTTGATTAAAATGTAATTAGTATAAAATATTTTAGTTATATCTGTCATGCTTGAAGTATTTTATCTGTTTAATTCCCAGCCAGAAATAAATGATTTAGTAGTATTCGTGTCAGTAAGTGTTTGCGTGTGTGGTAGTGTTATGGTAATGTCATATTAATGTTTGTCATGTGTTTCAGGTGAGTCGCCTGCCCGTGGAGAGCTGTTCTCAGTACAGCAGCTGTAAGACGTGTCTGGGCTCAGGAGATCCTCACTGCGGCTGGTGTGTCCTGCATAACAAGTAAGTCAATGTCATTCCGCTTCCACAGACTAGAACGGTTACTCTGCACGCTAAAATCTGCTAGCTGTGTCTCTGGAAATAAAGCATTACACGGCGTTCAAGAGATTGGTTGTTTGTGTCCGTTCGAATACAAATGTATGTGGAAGGTTTGTGAGATTTGTGAATGACCTCGCGAAATTGCTTAATATGCAGTTTGAGTTCTGTGTTTATGTACGTCCCGTTTAAAGAAAGTTTGGATCGGTCATGTTGAAGGGCGTCCTCGTTTTTAGCCGGCACGCTTTAGTTTCGCCACAAGCAGGACGTGCGATTAGCTTTTGATCGGTTAGCCTGTTGCTGGATAGGGACGTTCTCTTTCTAGTGAGCGTTTGATTGGACAATAAAATATGCAGTGAAGAGTGAGTCATCAATATTTTTGCTTTGATTTTGCCAGAAGACGGACACTGTTAAATTTAAATCCAAACACCAGGTTTAGGTAAAGAAGAATTTAATAAATGTTTACGCTCACTGAAAAAATTAAAACATTAATATCATTAATATTATTACAATTTAAATAATTGTGGTACATTTTTTTATTTATGTTGAATGAATGGAAGGTTTATTCAAAATGTATTCTAAATGTGCTGTCACCTTTGATCAAGTCAAGGCATTATTTTTAAATTTGTAAAAAAATTATGTTTTAGACTTTTGAAACATTTTGAGCATATATATATATATATATATATATATATATATATATATATATATATATATATATATATATATATATATATATATATATATATATATATCATAAAAAAGCTTCAGTTATTGTGATATTTCAGCTCGTACAACTGTACAGTGTTTTTTTTTAAGCAGAATTACATCAGTAAAATACTTTGACATTCATTCTGTGTTCATTACAAACGTGTCTGTACTTCCTCACCTTCCACTCGGAATTCACTTATAAACTCTTTAAGACACCTCAGGGAATACTGGAGGCGAGCCAGCCAATCAGAGCGCTGCGTCGCTGGTGGCTGCCATTTCAGCTACCTCACGCAGCACTTGGCAGGTGACAGGCCTCCCCACATGTTCCCAAGTCTTTTTTTTTTTTACTTCTCCCGTCATTTCTGTCTCTTACCTCCGGTTGATCCCCAGGCAGCAGCTGGTCATGGGGGCCGGTTGCTGCCGTCAGGAAGTGTCTGGCTATTGCTGGCTCACCGCCACCCCGCTCTGCCTATCCGCTGTCATCGGGGCTCTCTGCTCCCGCCTGTACTGGATGAACTCCCGTCAGAGAGTGGGCTGCGTTCAGTCAAAGCCGGGGAGGAAGAGCATGTGTGATCGCCGAACGCGCTCTTTAATTTATGGAGTGTTTTCTGGAAAGAGATGGGGAAAGGTTTTGACATAAGTGTGTGCTCGTGGACCGGTCGAGATCGCACCACGGGGGCGGCAGGGCCTCGGGGTGCGGATTGTCGCTGGAAGATTTTACAGAAATGAAAAACATTGTCTTTTCATCTGTAGTAAGAGGCACCGTACGGGTTTGGTAACACAAATTGGATTCAGAGTCGGCTTTCAAAGCATTTCCGAGGTTTTGACAGCGACGAACAGACTCAGATAAAGTTATCCAGAGGTGATAAAACAGCTTTGTTCTGCCTTCCTGTAGCACTGTGAAGACCATTATCGAGTTTTACATGTCTACGATGTGATTCATCTTTGTTGAATAATATTTCTTTCAAAACTATATATTACTACTGACCTCAACTTTTAAGGGGTAGTTCTTTTTAAGCATTTTAAGAGCATGCTAACATAAAAATGACCTAAAAACTAAGGCTAAAAGCTTAGATTTTCTTCATCTTAACAGCTGCAAACATTGTTTATCCAATCAGCAGCACAACTATTTACTATTAAAACACTGACTGTAATTCTAATAATACAAACATGTCTATATTTCAGCTTTGCCTTCCTGTAGCTCCACAAAGACCATTGTAGAGCATCGTATGTCTACAGTTTAATGCATATTGCATTAAACAAAAAAAACCTTACTGAATCTAAACGTTTGCATGATAGTTTATATAAGCTAATTGGAAAAGTATTTTAGAAGTACGGTAACGTTTAAAAAAAAAAAACCTGAAAAATTATCTATTGTAAAATTCTTACCGGTTCAGATAATGCTCATCCAATCAGTTTTGCATCACAGGTATCCATCCAATTTTTTTAACGACTATTAATTTTACAGTTGTACAGTTACACCATTTAAAAAAAAAAAAAACATCTTTGACCGTCATTTTATTTTTTTTCACAAACATGGCTGTATTTCAGCTATGTTTTGTCTTACTGGAGTTACAGAGTCCGTAGCCGGTTTCCTGAATAACATTTGACCTCAAAGCTAATAGATTCAAATTTTACAGTAATTCTTGTTTTAACAGCTTCATGTTAATCAGATGTTCATTTTATAACTGCATTATGAACAATTTTCATTGTGAACATAATAACATAATCGGAAACAAACTACCATTGAAGAAGGAATAACGGATATATCGTCACTCAAGAAAGAAAAGCGGTTAAAAGGCTTATTAAAAGAATTATTATACAAGCATTGGCAACATTGTCGTTGGAAGCTTTAACAAAAAAAAAAAAGCTTTAACAAAAACGTCTGTGAAATCTGTACGGCGTGGGTTTGGTTACGTTGGATCTACCGTCAGCATTCGTAGCGTTTCCAAGTTTTTGACAGCAGTGTTTAGATTCAGATTAAGCCATCCAGAGGTGACAAAACGGCTTTGTTCTTCGCGGCATCAAAACTAATATACTAAAATCCTAAAATGTTGTGATACTTCAGACGTGGCTCGTCTGAGCGCGCATATTTTAAACGCAATTACACCATTAAAAGACTTTGACAGGCATTCTACATTCATTACAAATGCCTCCGCACTGAAACTTTAAAGAAACATTGTCTTCTCTTCTCGAAATCTCTACAGCGAGAGGCTCTGTACGGGTTCGGTTACACAAATTGGATCCAGAGTCAGCATTCGATGCTTTCCGAGCTTTTGACAGCGGCGTATAGACACAGATAAAGTTATCCAGAGGTGATAAAACAGCTTTGTTCCGTCTTCCCGTAGCGCCTTGAAGACCATTGTGGAGTTTGGGAAAAAAAAAAAAACGCCCGATCTATTTTCCACCGTCGCCATACCTTCAACGAGATAAAAATCTTTAATTAAGATGTAAATCTGGGATTGATGGAATAATTAGCGCAAGCCTTTACCGCACCCGTCGGAAAGTGACATTTGTTTGCATATTAATAGCACATCCCCAGACTTTACATGACCTTGTGACAGCCGCCGCGCAGCGCAATTAGCAGCAGATCAAGCAAAGCTACCGTTTTAATGGCCGACGTGCTCATTGCGCGCAAACCCCGTTACGAAACTCCAAAGAGCCCCGACCTTTGACTTCCGCCCGGCTCGTCACCGACCCCCGGGCCACAGTTTGGACACGCTCGGATGACGGACGGCGTGAATAAAAAAGTATGATACGCAGGAGTCTGACGATGCGTCACGACTCCCGTACGCTGTCCATGGAAGCCGTTTGCTTTGAGAGTAAAGAAACAAGACCTTGAGACACGCCGGGTACATGAGCGTCTCAAGCGCTCGGGGCTGTCGGGTCGGTTTTATTAAAGTAAATCGGGTTTCGTAGCGCACGGTTATTGTTTAACTCCCACTGGTCAAATGTACGAAAAGCGACCTTTTTCGAGTTCGTTTCAGCACAGCAAAGTAAAACAATGCTGAATAACTCATAAATGACTTGTGCACTAATGCATTAGCGGGGTAATTATCAGTATCAGAGACGGCAGGTCATACAAACAAGGTTTCTGACAAAAATAATTGAGCTGTCTTTGAGATCTCAGACATCACAGTTGGTTTGTTGATTATTAGGGCCATTTATGCTTTGTTATGCCGTTGAATGGAGGGTTTCTGAGGTAATTACTGTGGCTTTTTAAAATCTGATTTTACAGATTATGTATCTCTAATATTCTTTCAGCTATGTGTAACTTTTCGGGAGAAAGTGAGAGCTTCCTGTCCCCTCAAACTCAACTCCTTTAACAATCACACAGTTGAAGGCGTCCTTTGAAATATTTAGCACGGAATGTTTTCTTTAAACCATTAACTCTAATGGTCCTTGTACATTGCGTCTGAATATTTTCATATGCATTTTTACTAGCGCTGTCAATATTTACTTAATACGTATGTGTGTGCTGTGTATATTTGTGTATATGTAATATATATATATATATATATATATATATATATATATATATATATCAGTACAAATTTTTTGATTTTTGCGTGCAATTATTTGCTTGACAGAGCTAGCTTTTTCGTATTCGTCGTTCTAAATATTCGTCACCCAAAGAAATCTTGCACAATGTAAAAAACATTCGCATAACAGTACTAAACCTTACTACCTTGTACGGTGGCTCTGCATTCTCAAAACTCCTCAAAATACATGATACAGATGCAAACGTGATAAACGTTACCCAGGCAACGTGACGTTGAATTTATTTTTCATCACACGGGAAATTTCAGACAAAAATGTTTAACTGCGATAAATGGTGTTACCTATAAATTAAACAGTATGTCAGTATTTAAAAAAAATAAATAAATGCAGCAATTAATAATAAACACCACATTTAACATAATAAGCTGTAAAAAAAATGTCATTGAAACTAATTTGCTAATGCAAAAATACAGAAAGTGATGCATTGAATTAAAGGTGGAATTTAGTAGAAACACTTTACTACAATAAAATGTAAATGCACTTCAGTAATCATTTGTACAATGTCTAGTGTCTTTTAACTATTCGCAAGTCAATGCTGCATGTGTCTGATTCACTGGAATAAAATGATTCATAGGAGTCATTTCTACAGGAATCAGTAATTCATTAGAGATTCAGACTGTATGGCGTGAGCAGTGTGGTCTGATTCCAAAGCGAATGAATCTAGAAGGAAAGTTTGAAGAAAAAAAGAGTGAGAGGAATCCCACAATGCATTGCTCATCATGCACATGTGTGTGTGCCTGTGGGTTGACCTACAGTCGTACATGTTTTTCTTTATTCTCTGCGTTTGATGTGCGTTCTTCCTCTCCAGCGGCACGCAGAGCGGAGAGGTGATATTTGAGCGAGCGTGACTAGTCACAGTTCATTTTTAAAGCCCTTAGCATGTATTATTATTATTATTATTACTGTAGCTCACACTAGAGTTGCACCTCGAATCGTGAGGCTTGTTTGACGCTTCGGAAATGCGGAAAAAAAACATGTTTTCCATCCCGTTCTTTCATTCGCATCGGTTTCATTGTCTTTCTCTCTCCTCAATGACAGCCAACAAGAAGAGCCTTCAAAAAAAAAACTACACCCGTTCCTCCCATCTCAGCATAACACGCTTTATAATTACTGGAACGGTTGCTCTTAACCTTTTGTGTTCGTTTATTTCAGCTCCGCAAATCCAGATAGCCTTTGTAGTGGGTGTCCTGCGGATCTATCGTCTTTTATCATCACACATAATGCTGAATAATGACTGGCACACCCCACGGTTTTGTTCGCTGGTTATTATGTTCTTTTGTTGACAAGACAGAGCCCTTCTCTATATAATTAATATTTGGACATGTGCACATATCTCAATTTCTCCCGTTGCGATGACGCCGTTCTCAGCCTTGTGTTTTCGCTATGATATAAAAGCCGGTCGAGCAGATGTTCAGGTTCTGACCTTTTTATCACAAAAACAAACCTCGTTTTGTAGCAGACCTCCTTTATAAACGCTTAATTATTGTAGCGCTCAAGCGTTTCTGTGTTTGGTTGTTTTTTCCTGAATTATCAGTTGCCTGATATTTTCAAAACATCTACTTGATATTTGTGACGTTTGAACCGTTTTATTTTAGAATGATATTTTAACATATAATATTGTTTCTCTTGTAGGATAATTATATAGAATAACTGTATAAGAGCAATTATTTAATTTTTACTTTTTTTTTAAATTTATGTCCCTCAAAAGATTATCAATCTGAAATATTAAACTTAGTGTGCAATTAATAAATGGTGCTATCAATATATTAATATTATGTCAATATTTATTGTGTGAAAAATATTATGTCAATTTTTTTTGTATAAAAATCAATGTACCCATTAATACTAATATATACATAATGTACGCCAAAAAATATTGTACATTTCACAAACAGCTGCATGAATAAAGAAAGTAACATGCTGAATTATTAATTATTAGTTACACAGAGAATTTAAATCTATATAGACAGACATATTTGAATGTATATAATAAATGTATGTATATGTACACATCTTCTATAATAAAATTATTTTTAATTGTACAATAACAAAATTAAATTATAAAAAATATTTTAGAATTATAACTAAAATTGATCAATTAGAATTATATAAAACATTTTTAAAATTAAAAAAATATACAAAAAAAATATAAATGCGACAAATAAACATTTATATTTTTCCAATTTTTTAAAATGTGTAGTATATTCTATATTCTGATTAATATTGTTATAGAATATATTCGCAATGTGATATTTATTACATATTACGTGTAGTATGTTTGTGCATGTTAGTGTTTTGTGATCTAATTTATAGTACATTCGATTTCATTTTAACGTGATTGATTTGGCGCGTTCAAGACGCATGCATTTCGTTACGAAATGTAATGTTTGGAGTGTGTTTGTCTGATGTTTCAGGGTTCATCGACAGTTCAAACTCCTTCTGAACGCGTGTGGCCCGCTTTTGTTAAACACACATATGTAAGCCCATGTTTCTCAGGCCTTTCATCGCGTCCGGCTCGTTTTGTTTGCCAGTACTCGCTCTCCTCGGGGAAACGCGCCGTGCACCGTTGCCATGAGAGATGCCTTTCACCGTCAGCCGCTGCCAAAAGCGTACTGGTTTTTTGGCTCGGGAGGGGACAGGGGGCGGCTCTGACCTGCATCTTATTCTTCTCCTTGTTGTCTTGGCTTCGTATTCAATTCCCCGAGAGCTCTTTAGCCTCTAGCCACCGACATGGCCGAGCCAAAAGGGAGAGAGACCGAGTGGAAGAAGGGGGCAGGGGTTGGGGGAGAAAAAGCGCCAAAGTGTACCTCTGGAAATGGTTTGTGTCCATGGCAACGAGGGGAAGCTGGAAGATGGGTTTGCAGTGTAATTCAAATCAGCCCCATTTGGTGGAGTTTGTATTGTATTACTGTTCCTACCGAAGGGCTCTTGTGGATTCGGGAAAATTAGCAGTACACTGTCTGGTAGAAAGGACTGTGGTTAAAAGCTTTAGCAGGCCTATTATTGCGCGCTCGTCTGATGTGATGGATCTGTCGTAGGTTCGGTCGAGTTGCTGTGTTTGTTAAGAGCGCTCGCGTCTCTGTAGACGCTCTCACGAGTGTCCCTCGGTGTTCATTAATGTTCTATTCATGGTCGGGTCTTTCAATGACTGCACATTTACTGGTTGACCTCAGCGGCGGCTCTAGGTGTACTCGCAGCTAGCGCGCTACTGCGGGCTTGTGCTAATTGTGCTGGAGGGCTGATACGCGCACGTCATTAAGACGTTCATTCATCTGGAGCATGTTTTAGAGCTTCTCCTGCTTTCAGAAATACCATTCAGCTCTCCAAATGTTTGTGAATCCAGTGTTTTCAAGATGTCGTTGGTTTCACAAAAACGCAACACTGCGTCTTCTAATAGGCCCTTTTTTTGTGTATTTATATCTTTCTTTTCGGCCATATACAAAAATATGTATTCGATGTGTGATACGAACCTATGTGCATCCGCATTATTTTTATTACAGAATATTGTACATTTGAAATACTTATTGATACTGTAATAAATTAATATAATAAATAACACAATATTTGTGTGTTGCTTAACATCTGGTTATATATACTATATATTTTTATCATTTGAATTGGTTTTGGAATTGGTTATCATTTTAATTGGTTTTAATTTTGGTTACAGCTTTAGTCAGTTGTCTATAAATATTTGTTCTATTTTACATTGGTAGTTTTAATTAATATTCTGAATTCTTTATATAATTTTGGTCATTTTTTGTCATATTTATTCGTTTTTGGACCTTTTTCAATTACATTTTATTTTTATTACCTCAACTAAATTGCTAGTTTTGTTCTTTTATTTCAGCTAATGTTCGTTTTCAAGTAACAAAAAATTTAATTGTAACTTAGTTTCAATTTAACTAACCATAACATTATAAAAATATTTTGTAAATGTCTATGAATGGAAAAAAGATGGTAGGATTTCTGTACTCATTTTCTTTTGAAACATTTCATTGCATTTTTTACTTCAGTCTTTATTCATCTTCAAGCTTCCAGCATTGTTAAATGTCTCGACTCAAATTGCAGAATAACAGATTAACATCTTATAACATTATAAAGTATTTTCAAGAACAGAGTGTACTGTGGAAAGTGTCATCACTTCAAGTCTAATGCACCATGTTTCTGAAAGCTTGCAAGCGAGCAGGAAAGTCAAGTGAAAGAAAACCGTCGTTTAAATCTCTGATGACTGATGTCTGCAAACCGTAAAGGTCGTGTACCAGACAGACGTCCTGAAAGGCACAGAGAAAGACTGTTGTCTTGTCAATAAACCCTCACTCGAACAGGTGGACGCTTCTACCATTGTTCCTCTCACTAATCAAAGTCAAAGACACAATTGACCCAGAGACTCTCGGAGCACTTAGTCCTTTACGTATATCAATTAATGCACGCCATCGATTTCTCTCGCCCCGTCTTTCACCCCTCACTCCATCTTAACAATCTGTCCACCCAGACGCCTCAGACGGCCGTATCGGAGTCCTCCATCATGAAAGGCCGCTGGAGTTTTTCGAGGTTTTCATCCCATTTCTGCCCTAGTTCTTCATTTACGCAGGGTTCAATGTGACCTTAGAAGTAATAAAGCGATATTACTCAGACTGGAATTGGGGGGAGACCGGTGGAAACCATCCTGGAATTATCCTCATAAGAAGGACACCGAATATGGAAGCATAATAGATTTCTTAGAAATTGGAACAGCTAAGCTGGCACTCGGAGAGAGAAGCTCTCAGCTGGGGAGAAATGAGTCAGTTGCACAACTGCCCCTCAAACTAGTTCAGATGGGGCGACGGCGAGGAAAGGTAGACGGATGAAGCTCCGACTTTAGATAAAAGTCTCAGTTTAACCCAAAAGTGCAATCCCACAAACCCCGTGTGACCGTTTTCTTCTGCGGAAGACCGGCCGGAGGTATTTTGAAGCGCATCCAAGCAGCTGTTTTCCGTTCCGGGTCTTCTGAAGTCAGACCATAGCTTTGTGTGACAAGCATATATCAGTGGCTTTTAAATCTCATTCACTTGTTGCCGAATGACTCCCGTGAATCGTGTCGGATGTGTTCGGTAAATGGATAAATGTGAGATGTGTCATTTGTGCACACACGTATTAAGAGTTGGTGTGTCAGGCGCGCTGCACCATGATTGACGTCAGTGACTGCTAACGCCATTGGTTTTCTTGTTTAAACATGTGCATGTGCAGTTGGGATGTTCAAGTTAAAATCTGCAGTGAACAAATCAAATTTTGGGGGGCTTTTCAGTGGTTTCGTTACAGTATATGAAAAAGAGCAACGCAGAGATTTATGTTTTTTCTAATATCTTATTTAATGCTCCTCGGCGCAAGCGTAAATGAATATATATGTAAATTAGCATCATTTTATTCTAAAGTATCTCTGTTTGTTTTTTTTATGCATGCAAGATAGGCATTTATGATAAAGGAATAAATGTGAAATGTGTAATTCTTGCTTTCACGTATTCAAACATGGCGCAAACAAGACGCATCGTGCCAAGCTTGACAATAGTAATCTAACATCATTATTTATAATACATCTTCTGTTTTAAATATGTGCATGTGCAAGTGAATTTTTCAGTAAAAAAAGTAATGTGGACCAGATCTCACGCTGTTTTGTTTTCTAGTGCTTTCATTAACTAAAAAAAAGAGCAACTCAGATTTACTTCACTTTTAATATTTTTGCGTAAATACAAATATAAATATATAAATGTATTATATTTATAGAGATAATATATGTCTTTATAGCATATGAATACATTTCAATCATTCATTAAAGTAGGCATTAATTATTGATAGATTAATAAATGTGAATTGTGCATGCACATATTCAACCCAGGCTTGGCTATAGGGATGTTTTCACTAGATTTAAATTTCCTTTTTTGGTTTCTCCAAAACCCTGCCAATTAATGGCGTGATTGATTGTACGTTTTTTGGCGTTCCTTCAAAAGAAGTTAGATATTATGTATTTATTTAACAGACAACTTTAAAGCCAATTTTCTAAATGTTTAGATTTTTTTTTTTTTTTGTACCCTCGGCATCCAGATTTTCGAATAGTTCAATCTCGACCATGCAACATCCTATCATAACAACCCGTACGACAACGGGAAACGTATCCATTCATCTTTCAGCTTTCAAAAAATCGTCCCTTATGACAAGTTTTGCGTTCCAGGGTCACAAATGAATTCGAAGCGCAAGGATGGCTTGACGATAATTTGCGAGTGCTCGATCCCTTCGAAGCGGCCTTCTTCAGGTTCACGAACGACGATCTTGAAGGTTACCGTTTCGATCCCCTTACTCCCAACCGTTCGTCCCTGAGCGGCGTTCCACGGGTCGCTTTGAACAAAAGCGAACGCTAACGACCGCTCGCTCACACGAGCACCGTTCAGCTGCACCGCGCTTCCTGTCACGGGCAATTTACAGCCCTCGTCGAGTTCCTGTTTGCCGTACACGCTTGCGCGTCGAGAAGGATCAATACGGTAACACTCCGGCGGGTCGTCGTATCGTTATGTCCCGGGAACCACCCCGGGAGCACCCTACCTGAGAAAGGTGGCGACGTCTCATAAATCACATTAGTTCCAGTTCACCAGAAAGACAAGTGCGCTTTAATTGGACAAAAACTCATTTCGCGAAACGCGGGAAAAAGAGAAAAACGAAAGCGAAAAAGGGGCAGGAAGGCCTTGAAGGTGCATGTACCGAGAGATATCCTTTTCTATCTCTTTAATTAAGACTGCTCCCGTTTCTTTTTTTTCTTTCTTTAGACATATGGGCATAATTAAGGGAAAACAAATCATTACTGCTGTGTGCATTGCCGGTGAATAATGGCATTGTCAGTATCGACCGCGCTTGCTTCATTTCCCAGACAGGCAGGAGCGCTGGAGGTAAAAATGCGACGTTTTGCTGTCGCTGATGGAAAATAATGCCATCTCAGACGTCGTGATGAATTAGATACCTGGGCTTTCGGCAAATATTTAGCTACGTGCGTCTAGTTTTGAGGTGTTTGATGCCGTCCGGGGCGGCCGCGCTTTCACAGGCTTGTTCTCCATCTCTCCTCCGTGTGTGTTTTTCATTAGAGTCTCTCCGGAGCGGCCTCAAAATTAAAGCGCTTTTAATTTAGCGAGCCTCGTTATGCATCATCAGCTTATACTGCACTTCTCGCCGCTGACATATAACGGTAATCAACAATAGGCGCGTTTAGGGCTGAAGTTGCTAAAATATGAGTTGATTTGGAGCGGGGTCGGCGTATTTTAATGCGGCGTGTCACGAGTGGCGGCGCAAACATTGTCGTAATAGACGATCGGGGTCGGGTGATGATGAGGCTTTGTGTACATTAGAGTAACTCTCCTCGTTCGCGGGCTAACACGAGCGCTGGCGACTTTTAACTCCACTTAACACGTTTAACGAACATGCCAGTTTTATGAATGCTTTAATATCTGGCAGCTTCCCTGCAGATGTACTTATGAGGAGAGCAGGCCAGCTCTTTCCCACGGATTCTCGGCGGGAAACACAAATGAAGAGCGTCGACGCTGCAGTCGTTGTTACAGATTTCTGCGCTTTCTTTTGCTTTTAGGAGATAATCGATACTTTTGATTCGCCTTTGTACTTTTCAGATTCAGTTTTTCCCCCTGTGGTATGAACATAACCTTATTAACCTTATTACTTTAGGAGTAACATTTTGGTAACGTTACATTAGTATTGTATTCATTAACGTTATCAAGTGCATTAGGTATTACTGACTATCAGTTAAAAAATATTTATTAGTGTAATGTACGTATTTATTTATTTTTTACATATAACATTTTCAACAATGTTAATGTATTCTAGACAAACATTAGGTAACGAATTATTTTATATTTATTTATATTATTATTATACATTTATATTATATTTACAGAATTTTAGTTTTATTTGTTATATTTGCATTTTAAATTATTCAATTTAAATTAAGACATTTTAGATTTTTGTTGTTGTAAGATTTAAAAATGAATCATAAAATATTACATTAGGTCTTTGTTATTTCAAAATTAGATTTAATACTTCGTTATATTTATTATTATGTATTTATTAGATCTTATATTTATAGAATTGTAGTGTTATTTATTTTAGGTTTTTCAAATGAATCATGTAAATGACTTAATATTAGTTTATTATTTTAAGACTTAATCCTTGCATTTATATCATTTTATATTTAAATTGCTAATTGTGTATTTATATTATAATCTTTTTTAAATAACCTTTTTTAAATTGTTATTGTAAGATTTCAAAATTAATCTAATTATATATTTATTTTATATTTATATAATTGTAGTGCTATTTTTTCAAAGAATCGTAAAAATTACTTAATAATTGTTTATTTTAATATTTTAAAATGAATCATTCAAGCTATTTTATTTGTTTATTAGTTTTGTTATATTTATTATTTATTATATATTTATATTATTTTATGTTTAAATAATTGTAGTTTTATTTATCGGTATTTTAAGATTTATAAATTATATTAATTAATTAATTACTTTAAGATTAAATTAGATTAATATATTTTACAAAAATTCTGCATTGTATTAAATATAAACACGTATACATTTGAAGTGATATACTCTCACAAATTACATGAGATATTCGGGTTGCGACGTTTCACAGTGTTCGGCCAAGCCACATTACTTGATGTTTTTTGTCACTATCATGTGTAAATAATAAAAGCAACCCTGCCAGACTTTCTGTGTACGAGTCTATTCTGCCCAACATGTAGCTTCATATCGGCAGCATCAAAAGCGTTTTGTATTGTTGATCCATTTGCGGGGAGCGTGGTTATCTGTGGATATTTGACATGCATTGGTCTGAGTGGACAGGGAAAAGGAAAATCCTGCTCACTGAAGCTTGAACGAGACGGGCCTTATCGAGCCAGCGCCGCCGACTGCAGGCTATTGTGCGGGCCGGGATCTTTCTGTTTGCTCATCCGTTTGTTTGTTTGTTTGTTTGTTTCCAGGTGCTCTAGAAAGGAAGCCTGCGAGAAGTGGGCCGAGCCGCTTCACTTCAGTACGGAGCTGAAACAGTGCGTTGACATCACCGTCACTCCTGATAACATGTCCGTGACCTCCGGCCCCACACAGGTGACTGAGTTTTATATGATACTCCAGAAGCGTAAAAAAATCACTCGGTGTATGCTGGAACCATCTTCATAATGCACTTTTATTATGGACGCTCCTTTATTAGTATTGCTTTTACAGTATAGTGAATGCTTTAAAAAAAACATACTGTATAAATATCGCAAGGTGGAAATTATTTAAAGGGATGGCTCACTTACTCACACTTATGTCTTTCTAAGCTTGTCGAGCTTCAGCAAATGGGATGATTTTTTTGTAAAGAATGGCTTGACTATATCTATCTGTCACACAGATTAACATATGGCACCGGAAGACTTTTAGTATGCATTTATTGTGCTTTTGTGTCATTTTTGAGCTTGACAGACCCAGTTTTTATTGTTATTATATGGAAAAGAGCGGGCCAGGGATTTATTGTATTGAAATTTACATTTATGCATTTAACAAAAGCTATTTGTCAGAGAGCCGGCAGTATTCATGATGTGCAATGCCAGATTTATTAGACAACTAGAGAAGAGAAGAAATGCAAAAGTGTATATATATATTTTTTTTTAAATTATGCACTTTCTAGATTTAGATTTATAGACCATGAAGATTATTGTTCGTGAATTTAAAGAATGTTGTTCAGTCTTTCTATTTCTTGAAATAATAATATATAATAATAACTTGTATTAGTAAATGCTATGAAAAATTATCATTGTTTATTATATTTAATGTGTTAACTAATGTTAATGAATTGAATTTAGAATTGAAATGTTGCTGTAATTTTTATGTTGTATATCTAAATATTGTTAATTAAAATATTATCTAAGAATAATCATTGTATATATGTATGTGTGTGTATATATATATATATATATATATATATATATATATATATATATATATATATATATATATATATATATATATATATATATATATATATATGTGTGTGTATATATGTGTGTGTGTATATATGTGTATATATATATATATATGTGTGTATATATGTGTGTATATATATATATATATATATATATATATATATATATATATATGTATATATATATGTGTGTGTGTGTGTGTGTATATATATATGTATATATATATATATATATATAGAGAGAGAGAGAGAGAGAGAGAGATTATAGTTTGAGTTTATATATTAGTTTATAGAATATTCTTCAACCTTCTGTGTTACAGCTTTGAAACGACATGAGAGTGAGTAACAGATGACAGAATTTTAATATTTTAGTTTTTTCCGTTAATGCTTACAGAAGTGTGCTAAAAGGATGTTTTCACACATGATAATCAGGTGTCTCATGCGATGATGAGACAAGCATGCCTGACAGGAGAACGTGTGTGTGTTTGTGCTCCAGCTGAGTGTGAAGGTAGCCAACGTCCCGAACCTCTCCGCCGGGGTGACGTGTGTGTTTGAGGAGCTAACGGAGAGTCAAGGAGAAGTGCTGGCCAAAGGACAAATCCTCTGCATGTCCCCATCCCTGCGAGACGTCCCATCTGTCACCCAGGGATATGGTAAGAAACATAAAATGCCATTTATTAATGCTTTTATTTATTTGAAATGAAATGAGTGAAATTGGAGATAATATAAGAGGAGAACTTATATTTCTATTGGCATATGATTGGATCTTAAAAAGCTGTAATATTGTAAATGAATAAAACATTTTCTAAACCCTTCTTCCACCTTTCCATGGATTAGCCATCATCTATACACTAAGACTCTTAATAAAGCTAAACACTATGTTTAATTAGATTTAAATGAATATGAGGCTGCGTACTTCATTCAACAAGTCCTTGGTCATGTCTAATTCACACAACGCATGGTTTCTGAAATTGCAGCCCACTAAAAAATTTTTATTTTTTTTTTCAATGCAACCTGAAGTCGAACCTATCCATTCATACTGAATATGGCATGTACCTTGACATGGTCTAAATAGCAAAAGATCCTAGACAGATGATCTCTCGTTCGGTTGATTTACTGACAGCATTAATGGCTTCTTTAATCATCGTAATAATATCATATGTCTAATATAATAAATGATTTAGCACGGGCTCCTCCCGCTGAGTCTTGGTTCCTCCCAGTGTTTCATTTTTAATAGGGTTTTCTTTCCAGCATCACAACATTTTCAACATCGATAATTATTAGAAATGTTTCTCAAGCAGCAAACCAGCATATTAGAATGATTCCTGAAGGATCGTGTGACACTGAAGATTGAAGTGATGATGATGATGAAAATCCAGCTTTGATCACAGCTTGAACATTCAAATAGGAAAGTTATTTGACCAGTTTTAACCAAACAAAATTGCCATTTTAATGTATTTTTGATCAAACACTCAGCATAATAGACTTTAAAATAGGACTTGCTTTTACATTTAGCCATCAGTGTGCTCCACATTTAATTTGGTGTCGGCAAACGCAAATATTTCATGCTGACAAACCGTTATTTGTCCATTTGAAGTTTGTGGAAACATATTTCAAGATGCATTTCATTTGCGTCAAATGAAATACATCTACCCCGAGCAAGTCTATTAAGCCGCTCTGCAGAGCTGCTTCAAACAAATTGCACTTTAGAAATAAAATTTAATTTGATTACATTTTTTTCTTTTCCGTGTTTCCCATTTCGTGGGGGGATTTTTTTTTTTTTTGTTACCTTTTATGATGACTGATAATTACGTGAATCTCTTCTGAGCTTCTCCCGAAGCTTCGAGACCTACTTCATTTTCCCTCCTTTTCATTTTTTATTTTTTTTTTTTGGTCTGGTTTTTAAGGTACTCTAAGAATTCAGAATCTCCTGATGGTAACTTTTAGACTCCGGAAGCCTGGTATTCCCATTAATAACAATTATTGCATGTCCAAATGGAAATATTATGTCAATTATAGTGAAGTGAGGCCCACAAGTATAATTTGATGGGCAGAGATGTAGTCATTATGGAACGCAAAAGGGTTGCTGAGTTTGAAACATAAGTGCATTTCGCTCACAGATGGAAGAAGTGGATAAATGGTCTCGCAATCAAATATATTAGAAACGTGAACATTAGTGAGGATATGTGTAGAGCGGGGCACAGATGCTGCGCTGTCTGCATTAGACCGTCAGCGCCGGTTCAAACAGCCTTTCTCACGCTAACTTCATTTCTGCTGCATTTTCTTCGCCTTTCTCTTCATTACTGCCTCTTTACGTTCTTTTCAGGCGATAAACGGGTCGTGAAGCTCTCTCTGAAGTCCAAAGAGACGGGTCTCAAATTCATCACCACCGATTTCATCTTCTACAACTGCAGCGTCTTGCAATCGTAAGTGCGATCGTCAGAGATGTCTTTGTGACGTGTGAAACTTCTGCTTTGGTTTGATTGGATCGGAGTCATTGAACTAGTCTCCTTCACAGCCGCCGGTATCCACATTGTCAGCAATTCAGCTTTCTTTTTCCTTTCCCACAATTGATTCAGCACTTTTCCTCCAGCCTCACATCCTTGCCCCTAAAACAGCCAGCGCAGCTTCTGACATTTTTTACATCAAAGAAATTATATTGATGTTTTTAAAAAACGCCAGAAAATGAAAGGAAGCTGATGTCCACGGGCGAAGTCCACTTTAATTTCTATAGCACTGTATTAGGGGTGGGCGAAAGAGCAAAAATATCATTTATTTTTTTTTCATGATTTATGCCAAGCTAATTTCCCTTTTTTAAAAAACTTTCAAGGTAAAGTATCAAATCAAAAAGAAGGGCAGATATTTAGGCCAAAATGAGCAAAGGGGAATTTTTTTATTGTCCACGATCAAAAATCATCATATCTCTCAGCCCTACACTGTTTACAATACAGATTGTGTTGAAGCAGGGAAAGTATGTATTATTAATATTAATAACATTTTTATGGTTTTCAGGTAAAGCTATTTCTACATAATATTTAATATTAAATGTTAATATGAATGCATTTTGAAGTAAAATAATAATATGCTAAAATATTACATGATTACAGTGAGAAAAAAAATAATAAATTAGTGCTGGGCAATGATGATTAATTGCATCCAAATTAAACATTTTTATGTGCATAATATGTGTGTGTGTGTATTGATTTTTATATATATATATATATATATATATATATATATATATATATATATATATATATATATATATATATAATATACACGTTCATCCAAATATTTGTAAAAAAATATATACATAATAAATGTACAAAGCACATACTCATATATTATATAAAAAACCTTTATTTTGGTTAAATTTAGCCCAGCACTAATATTAATTAAATGCTATAAATGTTATTGTTCATGATACTCAATGCATCAATTAATCTTAAATAAGTCCTTATTTTGAAGTCTTACTGTTTATTACGTAGCGATAAGGTACATAAAAAGTAAATCTGTCAATTTGTGGTCAGATCACGATGGCTGAAATTCAGTTGGCTTTGCTGAGACGGACAAATACAGCACAGATGTGTCGTGATACTGAAAGCAGAAGAGCTGGAGCTGGATTAGACAGATGTTTGTCGATAAGGAAGTGTTTGCGTACGAGTTTGCTTAATCAAAACCACATGCATAATTTAATCTAGAGTGCTTATTAAAATGATATTTTTTACAAAATCTCCCTATATCAGAGCTTTGCCTGTTAATATCTGTGTCCGTTTAATAAATGTTCCCTAACGTTTCTGAATGTTACTGTTTTATACATCAAGAGGAGTTTTATCCTATTAGCGTACGAGGTATAAAGAGTCATTCTAGCATCTGTCTGCAGTTGTTCTCGTATGTAAACATGCACTAGTTGGATGCCTTTCACCATCGCCTTGTGTCCGCTGCCTTATTAGTGTCTATTTTTCAGCACTCAATTTTTTATGATGCTGTCATATTAAAAGGAATTTATATAAAAAAGAAACAAAAACAAGCAGTTATTTCTGGACGCACGAACATTTCTTTTGTGCGCATCCTTTAAGAAAGAGACGAGATGCTTGTTGAAGAAAAGGAATCGTAATTATATTATTCAGTGGAACCTTTTCACTTTATTTTATTATTTTATTTTTTTGCTATGACACATTTACTGTTATAATATTATAATAACATTATAAATCTAGCTAAATAAATGTTGTTGTTTTTTTTTTTATAAAACAATTATTTTTAGTCATGCCTCCTACGTGATTGTTTGTAATGCAACAGATGTTTCATCTTTTGAGAATTTATAGAAATGCTATTATGGATATTTTCATGATTTGCGCCCCGTAGAATCAGTAGGAGAAAAGTTGTCTTCTTCCGCTTTCCCCCGTTTGCTTATTATGGAATGTGCATTGGACCGGCTGTGTTTCTTCATAGTTTGGTTGCTGATGCGAGATAAATTATTGAAGTATAACCTTAACAGACATTCGGTATTTTTCTCTACTAGATAGCATTATTGCCTTAGTGGAAAATTTGGGCCATTAGCCAATGCTTAGAGGGATTGTGATACAGATCAAAGCAGCTTTACAGTATTAAACAGGAATAGTGTGATAGTAAACACTAGTTCACCTAAAAATCTCCTTTCTGTCATGATTTACTCACCC
Source organism: Puntigrus tetrazona (assembly GCF_018831695.1). Taxonomy (NCBI): domain Eukaryota; kingdom Metazoa; phylum Chordata; class Actinopteri; order Cypriniformes; family Cyprinidae; genus Puntigrus; species Puntigrus tetrazona. The sequence continues at coordinate 4,573,597 of NC_056706.1, read as the reverse complement.
TCCACTCCAAGAAGATATTTTGAAGAATGCTGGTAGACGAACTTTTAATTGTAGACTTCTGTAGATTTTTCTTTTTTCTTTTTTTTTCATACTTTAGAAGCGAATGGCTATCTATTTGGTTAAAAACCTTTTTTTGGGGTGGTTTAGATAAACCTAAATCATAACTTACAATTTTAATTATAAATTTAAATGATAAATGTGTTATAAATGATGGAGCTGAATAATTTTAATATAGTGAAAATGATTTTTTTTTCGTCTTTTTTTTAATCTAGTGCAAATACGCAGTGTTTGTTTTTTTTTTACCTTTCGCATCAATCCTGACATTTTATAAAAAAAAAATAAAAAATTCCTCACAGAATTTTTTTTAATTGGCTGTCCAAGTCGTTCCGAGAACCTCATTTGAAAACAAAAACATCTGTAAATTTCTCAGAAACCAGCAAACGTTCTGCAGCAATCATAATTTTCCATAGAAACGCACAATAAGTTCCCACTGGCGGTAAAAAAAAAAAAAAAAAAAAAAAAAAAAAAAGAGCGAGTTGCAGCTCCGCCTGTGGTCAGTAAATGAGTGTAATTGCTCCAGAGGTGTTAGTGCTGGTGTGTAATTGCAGTGCGGTCCAGCTGTTGGCTTCTGGGACGATTTCCGTTTGAGGTCCGGGTTATTTTTTGCTCTCCGCTTAGGCTTCCGCCTCAAGTCAGGTTATTTATACAGCGCTTTATGCAGTGAAATTTACAGTAATAAAAAAAAATGTGTTTTCAAATGCGAAACCAACACGACTACAACACAGCTGTAAAAAGACAATATTGTCGATGCTTATTTTATTAAGCTCAGGCACCGTTATGAATGGAACGCCGCTCAGGTCTGTCCGGCTGTGATTGGCAGCCCGGCCTGAGAGCGAGCCGCGCTCTATGTATTTATGTTTATTAGCACTTCAGTCATGGCGGAGTCGATGCAGAGGGTGGAGACGGGTCGGTGCGTCCCGGAGGACAGGAACCCCCTCGTTTATTTCCCGCTCCTCCTTTCATTCGAGCGCTTTACATCACTTAACCCAGTCAGCCAGCACAATCACGCATTGTTAGCGCCTCCTTTGTTTTTCCGAGCCCATTTCAGGCCGTTCCAGTTGTGATTTGCATGGAAAAACGGGAGGGAAATGCGAATTAGTTTATCAAAGGAAGGAAAGCGGGGAGAAAAGGAGGATAAAATGGCAACTGGAGGGAGCCGCCACGTGGTGACGACAATTTGCACCTTGGTTTTGCACATACAGGTAGAAAATTAGATGCACAAAGCTACACTGTGTATGTATGTGTGTGTGTGTGTGTGAGTACAAGCGCCCGTGCTGATCCTTCGAGCCGGGCTCGGTAGTTGCCATGGCAACCCACGTCCGAGTGAGGCCCGATACCTTGCCAGCACGGCCTATAGCCTGTGCCAGATTTCCTGTTTTCACAAAAGCCCTGTGGGAACGTTTAGTCTGCTCGATTGTCTTGGCCTCTGGTGACGCCGGTGGACGGCACCCACTCATCTTCTTCCTCCTGCCTCCATCTTTATTTCTCACAAGTCTTCGGCCACCCAGACCCAGAAGTCCTTCCCCAGCCCCGCCTCTTAACCTCCTCTTTTCCTGCGGGGTGATGACCACCTGTGATGCGAGAGAGGGGGGCAGGGGAGGAAGCCGGAGTGCATTTCAGGATATTTAGTTATGAAATGGCTTATATAAAGCCGAAGCTCTTTATTCCGTTTCATCTTCCCATGCAGCTGTTAGCGAGGGTGTCTTTTTGGTGCTAGTTAGTTTTGGATGTGAATGTGGGCATTCATTAAACATGTGAAACTCTTTTGTGTTTTACTGCTCAACCTAGATACGCGTGGCCTCAAGTTACCAGGAAGTGCATATCAAAGGACGACTGTGTCCTCTCTCACCATTTTTATGAATAGTTGGGTAGGTTTTCAAGAAGTAGCTGTAGAGCTTAACAATAGGGAACATCTGTTGATTTTTATTTTTAAATGCCTCGCAAATTTTGTTTGGTTTTTCTGCAGTGTTATTGCGGTTTCTGTTAATCGTCGGTATAATGTACATCTGGCGGTGTTTTGTTGAATTTGAAAAATGATTCGTGGTAGTCTTGGAAGTATCAGTCAGGACAAAACATTTGTTATTGTAAAATAAATGTAATTTGGATATTCAGTCTTGAAAGTATAAGTCAGGATGTATTGAAAACTACAAGATCATCAATAATGTTTTGAATGGGAAAAAAATTATATTTTTAAATATATATTATTTTTAATTTAAACTATTATAAAGTAAATTTAGAATCATGATCTGTTATGAGCAAAAGAGAATAATATATGTAATTAAAAATAATGTAATAAAAAGTACATTGCAATTTAATTTAATTTATATATAAAAAATATAAGGATTAAATTGAAAGCAAAATGGAAAAAATAAATAAAGGAAAATATTAATATAAATATTTATTTAGGTGAAGGCTTGATTTATATCCATTATGAGTTGAGTGGATTGTGAAAAGAGGACGTTCCGTACCAGAATGGAGCCAGATGATTGGACGAGAGGGCTTGGGGGAAGATTAATGATCTCTGAAGCTGTTTTAGAGGTAGACTGTTGCATTACTGCTCATTTAAAAAAAAATAAAAGAAAAAAAGGTAACATGTTAGAATAGGTAAAACGAATAACTATGACATTTCCCTCAATTAATTCTTAATTTGCTGCTTCTTAATAGTTAGTAAAGTAGTTGTTCAGTTGGGATGCAGAATAAGACATTAATATGTGCTTGATTAGCACTAATAAATGACTAATATTCTAGTAATATGCATGCTAATAAGCAGCTAATAGGTGTAATCATAATAACCGTAAAATAAAGAGAAGGAACCATTTGTTGTGATGATTAGCTTTGTAATGATATGCACAGTTGAATCATGGCCAGAAACTTGTATTAGAAACTTAAACATGACCAGTTTTTAATTTCAGTTCGACCAAAGTGCACAAACTCCAGATTTGCCTGCACTGAAAGTCCAGCCCAGACTCCCAGCGATGGTAAAGCACTCACTTCATCAGAGTGTCACCATTTGGCCATGCTGTGTTTTTCAGCCCACGCTCAAATTAAAGCCGAGTGAATTGATGGGCCTCAAACCCCTGACACAGCATATTGCATATTTCAGGCGAGACTTGCAGATCGGTTTGCAGTATTTACAACGCATTTCAGCTGCAGTGGAGCGCTGCGCCCTCCTCCATCAGCTCCAGTTTGCATCTTTACCTTCCAGCGCGCTAAAAAAAAAACACACCCACGCCGAACCCTCCCCCCCGTCGGCAGTAATATTAGATTCGGCGGGTTCAAACGCACCCATACCGCAAAGAAAATGCATTAACTCGTTTTAAATGACCCGTGATAATCCGTACGCTTTCGATTGTTCCGCCAGAGATGCTTGCGCGAGAAAGCGGCCGGCCTAATTGCGCCGTTGCCGACGTCTGGGATGTTTCGAACGGGTTTTTTTGTTTTTTTTACCTCCCGAGAGCGTTACGAGATTATACTGAGCAATGCGGCTCCAGGTGTGCTGTGCTCGGACTGTCGAGTGCTCTCTGAAGACGGTCTGAACCGTGCCTCCGGAGGGAAGGACGTGATTAGGATGGCGTATTGCGTGGGCTCTCCGTACGGGACCGGTGGCAGATGAGAGACGGCGTGAGATGAAAAAAAAAAAAAAAAAACGCCTCGCCGGAAGTGTCCGCAAACCTTGTCGCAGCATGCTCTTCGTTTCTCGCGGCGCCATTTGAGTCCACAGGTGTCGCCTGCTTATGTTTCTCGGCAGGACGTGACTGTTTAATTGGGAATGTCATTAGGGCGGCGGTCTAAAAGACTTTTTCAGGGTCGGGTTAATGACTAATTGAGAAGCGGTGCGAATGAAGTCGGTGTTCAATGGCCCTTGAGGATTAATTGTGTGTGTTGAAGTGAAAGAGCGGATTTGTGACATATTGACCGCTCAGATTTCCACAGCGGCGTCTTCATTCACGCCGAGAGAGACTCTACGAGAGTTTAAGTCTGACCCGGGGCTCGTTCAAGATGTTCCCAAGGACAATGAAGTGATTTATAGGCAAAGTATTTGAAGAATTGGGGGAATTAATGACTTGAGCCAGAGGTTCAGTTGAGGACAGGGAGTTTAGGGCGCTGCTGAAAATATCAAACAAGTTGTAGTTCCAACTTTTTCTATTTCTGGGTGTAGATCTGGTTTTGTTGCAGGTTTTATTTATATATAATATATAAAATAACATTTTATAACACACACACATATATATATATATATATATATATATATATATATATATATATATATATAAATATATATATATATATATATATATAAATAAAAATGCATGTGGCTGTAATTTATATCTAAATAATGATATGCCCAGTTTTGTAAACATTTTATATTGTACTAAACAAAAAACTTTATGGATGGGATTTTATATATATATATATATATATATATATATATATATATATATGTGTGTGTGTGTGTATATATGTGTATATGTATGTGTATATGTGTAATAATTTATTACAGGGCTTGACATTAACACCCACCAATCTGGGTGGATTTCAGCTGTGGTGGGCAACACAGGAGTTAAAATGAATAGTTAATATACATTTTAGATCAGTATTTGAATTAGAATTTATTGAGAGGATATATTGTCGACTGTGTTTTCTCCACTTGGTTAATAGAAATAGTTCCAAACAAAGATCACAGCAGAACAGTCTCGCATATGCAACCCACAGAGCAGCTGTGTTTTCTTAATGAATGATTCACGTGTTTGAGGTTTGAATCATTTGAGTCAATGATTCAGTGGTCTGAACGAATCGTTCGAAGGCTTTAATGACTCAGTAATTAAAATAGTCACTTGCTGCCACCTACGAGCGAATGTAGATGCCGATTTCATATGATTGGTAATAAGTAACATTGGTAATTTGATAATATTATTGTATTATATTAAGTGAAATTATTAATGTAAATAATATATATGCATTTAATATAGTTAGTGGAAAATGCCCTTTAAATGGGTAAAATGACCTGGAAATATTTGTACGCAGTATTAAGTATTAAGTCATATAAAATATATAAAAAAAAAAAAAAAAAAAAAAAATATATATATATATATATATATATATATATATATATATATATATATATATATATATATATATATATATAGTAAAAAGTAAAATAAAGCAAATAAAGTAAAATATCTTTTTTTACTTATAAATACACACACACATACAATATATATTTTGAAAAAAAAAAAAAAAAAAAAAAAAAAAAAAAAATATATATATATATATATATATATATATATATATATATATATATATATATATATATATATATAGAAACCGAACATATTTGTTAGCCTGACATACAATACATACAAGAACTTTTATTTTGGATGTGATTAATCATTGTCGCTTGACAGCACTAATATACATGACTACCAAAGGCTGTTAAAATAAAATTAATTTTACTTACTTTAATTGAACTTAATTAATTACTTTGTACTATGTAGAATATGCTTTGAAAAAATTGGAACAGCACTATTAAACAAAACCCGTGTTGGAGTGAATCTTGTGGTTGGTTAGTTCACAGATGTCTTGTTTTTTTGTGCTCAGAACAGACCTCTCATGTTCTGCTTTTCTCCCCTGCAGGTGTTCGTCGTGTGTCAGCAGCCCTTTCCCCTGCAACTGGTGTAAATATCGCCACATCTGCACTAATAACGTAGCCGAGTGCTCTTTCCAGGAAGGTCGAGTGAGCAGCGCAGAGGTAAGAAACCAAACCAGACCAGCTAACCAAACAATACTCGCATCAACTAGAGATGGCCAATTTGAGTTAGTCTGCAGTCGAGTTCAAACACAAAATCAGGTCAATTATTAATCAGATATGAAGATAATGCTAAAAAAGTCTTTGCAAAAATGACAGGAATGTGTTAAAAAAAAGAAAAGTAATGTTTAGCAATTAATAAAAAAAAACCCCAGTGAAAATCTATAATTGTATGTGCATTTGCATGTATAAAAACTAGTGCTGTCAAACAATTAATCTCAATTTATCGTATTCAAAATAAACGTTTTTGTTTACATAATTACATATTTGTGTATACTGTATATATTTATTATAATTACAAAACAAACACATGCATGTACATCTTTAAGAAAAACTTTATACATAGTAAATATACAAAATCTAAGAATATAAATACATTAATGTACATCTAAATATTTGTTTGTGTTTATATATACAAAATAAATTTGCATACCATACATATATTATGTAAATAAACGGTACTGCTAAAAAAACATGTATTTTATTTATTATAGTAGGAACTTAAAACGATAAAAAAAAAAAGTACCCTAGATAATGCTTAAATTTACTATAATAATGAATATAAACATTTTAAAATATATATATTGATTAAACGGTTTACTTAATTCATATTGCAAATATATGAATTGAAAAAAATGCTATTTTTAAATGAATTATAAAAGAAATCTTTCATATTTTTAAAAATTCTATTAAAAATAATAATTAAAAAATGCAATGCAGAAATAACAAAACAATAAAAACTTCCGTTTCACGTAGCTCTTCACATTCTTTTCCAACCATAAATTATAAAATCAATTTGTAATTAACCGAGCTGTCTTTTTGCTAGTCAACTAGTTGGTTGTAAACGAGCGCTCGACTGCCCGTCCCCAGAATAAAGCGCTCCGGTCTCCAGGGTGCCACGCGGCATAATCAGATTCAGATGTATTATGAGTTCATTTGTGATTCAGTGTGGCTTAGATGACTCACTGTTTCACTTTCTCAAATGAAAGATAGATTCAGATGTTCAGAACGGTCTTTCCTGCGCTGTGATTTGCCCTAGAGGGTTGGCATTCTTTTAAACGGAGCATGCAAGCTTTTGTGCCCCGCTCCCTGGAGGAACAGGAAGTGAGTACAACAGAACCACTTATGTGTCCGCCGCAAATTCGCATACAAACAGTTCTTCCAAAAATGAAAACTGTGTTCTTTGCTCGCCCTCACGATGTTGTTCCAAACCCATTTGCTGGTAGTTTTTTTTTTTATGTGTCACAAGAATAAATAGAAACATACGGGTTTGAAACAACCATAAGGGTGAGTAAATAACGGCAGATTTTCTTTTTTGGATCAGCTATCCCTTTTGACGTCCACCAAGGCCCTCGGGCCGTGCCAGGCCTAACCTGGTCAGCGGCCTCTGGTCGGTCACACAATGGCTTCTTTCACTCATTGTCCGTGAAACACTGGGAGATTTCTCGTTCATCTCGTTTCACACTTGCTGGAAATTTGGAGCCAAGGCATTTTCCCTAGACGTGCGTTCACACTGGACCATAAAAGGAGGAATTGTTGCAAATGTCATTCTGCCTGAAAATCTAATTTATTGCTGGGACTAAGGGAGGGTGTTTCTCAGAGCATCTATTAATGGTACGCTGTTCGTTTTTGAAGCTTTTTTGATTTATTTTATTTTACTTTTGATAAAATGGAACGAATGGTCTGCTGGACGTTGGACATTGATTGCAGGAACAAATCAGCTGCTCTTCTTCTGAATCCAGTTCATGCAGTGACTGGGTTCCCATCCACAGATTCATTTTGCAGAGTTCGAGGTGTATATATTTGTGTATGTGTGTATATATATATATATATATATATATATATATATATATATATATATATATATATATATATATGTGTATAAGTATGTATACACACACAAACATATATATAATGTGTGTGTATATATATATATATATATATATATATATATATATATATATATATATATATATATATATTTAATTATATATATATATATATATATATTTAATTATATATATATATATATATATATATATATATATATATATAATTATATGTTTAATTATATAATTATATATGTATTTATTTAATTTATTGTATATTTTTTACTTTATAAATGTAATTAGTTTGTATTATTATTATTATAACGTTTATACTTGGTGAAACTCATTTATTAATCAGTTATTTTTATAAGATTCCAAATGAAATTCCTAACTTGTACGGAAAGCATCACCAGTGAACACTAAAAATGAAAATTTCTTAAGATGCCTCGCTGTTGGTACTAACTGTCGCCATTCAATTTCTTTTTTCTTTTTCAAAGCCGTAAGACACTAAAACGTAGCTTTGGTTATCAGTACATCCTCCATCACGGTTTTACTCCTGAACCTATAAGCAACCGTGCCAGTACTCTTGTTAGTCTTTTGCCAAGCGAAACTCATTTTCTGCACAATTGTTAGTATCTCGTGCAGTCATTTTTATTTCCATTCTGCAAAGCGGATTTGAGTCAATCACAGCTTCGTCCTGTTGATTTTGTAATTCTCCGTTTGGCTTTGCCGCGCTGTGATGGATGTACGAGTGTTTTCGGGTGTAATTCCTTCCAGAATTTCAGGTGCTAATGAGCATCGAGCCAAATAACTTTGCCAACTTTTTTTTTTTTTTTTTTTTTTTGTGGGTGCCTTTTGTTTGTGGTTACTGATGTTTGAAATAGGCCCAAGTGTTTAATGTCTGGCTTGGTGTCGTGTTTCCAGCCAAGATTCTGTTGCGGTGAGGGAAAATAATAGTCTAAGCGCAGATTTGGCCCAATCCGTGAATAGATTTACATCTTGTATCCCCGCCTCCTCCTTTTTCTTCTCTCCTTTTCTCCATTTCTTTCTCTCTTTTTGCTTTCCGTTTCTCGTCGGAGCGCGTTATTGCACACTTGACTGAGCTGTAGTCCGCTGTCTTCGCAGGTTGAGAAGTTACGGCTGCCTCTCTTTGTGTTGCACTCGATGACCGAGGAGTGAAGGGAAAACAGCATACGTGACTCTCCAGCTGCTTGGATACCAGACACTGAGCGCGGTCGCTTTATTTAGATCTCACTTGCATTTCTTTGCATCATGATTACAGAGTAATACCACAGCGACGGGAACAAAGTGGCCCGGCTAACTGACGCTGTAGCTTTAGATCTATCTAGCTTTAGTCTAGTCTGCGTTTAGACTGCTTTCGGTAACAATGCGTGACGATGCCATCATTGTTATATATAGCTAATATATTGATCTGTTTTTAGGGGGCCGTATTTTACATTTGCATAGCATCTTATTTTCTTTTAAACCCTTTAGGCCCTCAACGATAAAGATGATCCAGGCAAGTTTTTTGGGCCCTGTGAGTCTTGGAAGGAATGTATTAGAGGTGTTCTGTGTTATGGCTAGCTGATAAATGACCAGTTTTACAAATCTATAATACAAGACCAAAAACCATACTAGAACTGTGCATATTTCCATAGCCATTTAGATATAATTTGCCCTTTCAACATTTTTACAGAAACCATCGCAACATTTTTTTTAAGCTTCACGTTTTGTACTTTTAAAAAAATATGTATATATATTTTCTTCATCAAAAATATTGCACTACAAATCTTTTATTAGGATATATAACTGGAAATTACATATTTATAATGGAACTTTATTTAAGTGGCCAATTCCTACACACACTTTTGTTGGAAAACAACTGCAAGGTTTAGGAAATATTGGCACTGTATTGCTTATTGATTGTGCATTTATTTATTTTTATCATTATTATTTGTTTCTTTAATTTTCTCTTTTTTTCCAGATGAAATTTTCATACTGTACTGTTTTCTGCATTTTATAATTGTTAGTTTTTAATTAATTCACATATTATTATTATTATTATTATTAATAATAATAAATAATATTAATCTTTTTCAGATTAAACGTTTATTTCTATTTTTATACGTGTTCATACTTTACATCTCACAATGCCTAAAATAACTTTTTTTTTCCATGTATTATACTCTTTTCGATATTTGTTTTGCAATAGTATTAATTGCAGCAGTATTTTCTATATCTGGTCAAAATATTTTAAAAAATCAGCCATTTATTTTTTTATTGGCCACACCATGAAAAATCTATTGGCTTACCTGAAATATGGTGCTCAATGTAAGATGCTATGAAAGTGCAGAATGCGACTCTACAATAAATCGCTTGATCTGTTTGGTCAGATGTGACGAATCAGGTTAGAAGCTTCTAGAAGCGTCTCCAGACGTATTAATATTTCATTTGGCCAGTGCCAGTTTTTTACGGCGTTATTGCAGCTGCCAGGCAGCTAAGTGTTTTCATATCTGTGATTCTGACATTACAGTTTTTCAATTAGAGAAATTATTAACTATAAGCACGCCAGCGGAGCCGCGGCTCAGAGAAACAAGGTTAATTGGATCTGTAATCAGGCCGTGTGGATAATGAGGCTTAATGATAGCCGGATGAAAGATTGAAAATGATTTGATATACGATTTGGACGTTATATAAGCACTACGGGACAGACACCCAAACAGTCAGCACCTGCCTGATTTTAAAAGAGTGGCGCGCGGCCGAGGGAGGGAGGAGCCAAAGAGAGGAGAGGAAAATCCTTCCGTCTTCGGTTGCAGAAGGGGGTGCCGCTCGCCCCTCGGCTTTTGGCGCATTTTAATTTTACACTTAACTGAACATCAAAGAGATGCCTTATCTGTGCTTATCAGAGGCAGCCAGCAGCGCTGAGATATGCCCATCTCTCTGGGTTTGTCTGTCTTTCCCTCCAGCACCAGGCCTGACAATCTTCTTATCCTCCCCCTCCTCCTCCCCCGCTCTCGTTCAAGAAAAGAGTTAGTCAGCGAAAAGTGGTGAGTCATCCGGTGTTGATACTGGAGGGAGAGCGCTGGTGTAACGGTGACAGCAGTTCAGAGCGGGTCTGTGAGGAGAGACGCCAGCGTTGTCCATCACAGTGCAAGTTTCTTTTATCCGTCGACGTATGACTTTATTAATCATTTTTCATGCTTATTAGATGTTTTCGAAGTCCGCGTGAAATCAAAACGCAATATTTATTTTGTTAGCTCACACGTTTGCTTTCGAAATCTTTAATCCAAATCTGAAAACGCTGCTCTCTTCTAAAATGACGGGGTTTTTTGGATGACATCAGTTTGTCGGCGTGATGTCATTAGCCACGCCCCTCCAACGGTCTGCGTTCGTTTCTGAATTAAATGTCTGCTTGACTGCATCCAATCAATTCGTAGTAGAAAAAACAAGCCACGCCCTCTAGTTTACTCGTCGCGTTTCGCTCGGGGGTACAGAAGTAAAATAGGTCGCAGGCTTTAAAGCAGGGATCCTCAAAACAGGGCCTCGAGATCCACTTTGCTGCAGAGTTTATCTCTCACGCTAATCAAACACACCTGAGTATGCTAATCAGTGTCTTCAGGATCATTAGAAAATCACAGGTAAAGTGAGTTTTATCAGGTTCGGAGCTAAGCTCTGCAGTGCATTGGACCTCCAGGGCAAGATTAGAGGAACCCTGCTTTACAGGAATGTTTTAGATTCTATCTGTCTTCTTTCTACCTGTCTGTCTTCCTTTTTATTGTTCTGTCGTTTATCATTCTGTTTGTGTTTTTGTTCATCCATCCATCATTCTATCTATCCATCCTTCTAACATTTCTCATTCAATCCATCCTTATATCCATCCATCCATCCATCCTTCTATCATCTATTATTCCATCCATTCATCATCCATCTCTCATCCGTCATTCTATCCATACGTCCATCCATCCATTTGTCCATATATCCTTTTATCATCGATCATTCTTTTTGTCTATCCTTGTATCATCTATCCTTCCTTCTATCATCGTTCTATCCATTGAGTCATCATTCGGTTATCTAAAATTCAACTCATCCATCCATTCATTGTTGTTTTTTTATTATTCCATCTTTCTTTTATCCATCTATTGATCCATCAATCTATCCTTCTATTATCTATATCCACCCAACTATTAATTCAACTATCCACACATACATTGTATCTGTCATTCCATTCATTCATCCATCTATCCATCTATCTATCTATCTGTCTATCTGTCATTCTATTGTATTATCCATCCATCCATCCATCCATCCATTTCTATATTTATGTTTTTCCATTTGTCTACTGTTTACTATTTGGTGCACCACACAAGTAGCATAAAATATAAGGCCATACAAAATATTAATCCCATTTATTTTTAACGCTCTGCAAATGTGTACCTTTTGCATCCTAAAAGAATCTGCCTACCATGGCTTCACTGGACCTTGCCAACCAACTAGTCTAAACCTTGGCCCCAGTTTGTGTACATTCGCTCTGTTCTGTATCAGTTTGTAGCATAAATACTGTGATTAGTGTGTTCGGTGCGTGTAGCCGCCTTGGATTTTGGCTTCAAGGTGTAATAGCAGGCAGCATAATTATAGTAAGCAGCTCACTAGGTTTCGGAACAGAGCAGTTCTTGAATCACGCATTGAATTCCCATTGTCATTTTAGGATTTTCAGGCCGGATTGAAACGAGAAACAAGCTCACTGTCATTTATTGTAATAAGAGTTAGCCGGGGGGACGAAATCCATGTTGGCGTGGGCCGAGAGCATATGTGGGCTCTTTCAATGATTACCACACTGCCTTATTTTTACATTTACAAAACACATGCGTTTTTTTTTCTCTGATCAGTGTGTGTGTGTGTGTGTGTGTGAGTCAGTGATCCAGGCCCTTAAGCTGGCGGGAATGTGTGTGTGTGTGTGTGTGTGTAAGAGACAGCAGCTCAGTGGAGTGCATCTTCTCCCAGTGTAAGCTCTGCCCCGGTGCCTTGGCCCAGGCTTTGAGAGGTGCTTCAAAAACACCGACATAAAAACACTCTTCACACTGTAAACAGGGCGAGTGTGACGGGGTCTCTCCAGCTCCCAGCAGCACTCCAGCGCCCTGGGCCTAATCCACTGAACAGCAGCCGGCTTGTCTCTGTCTCTCTCCACCGCAGTGTTTTCCAAGAGGAGTATTGCTACATCTGTTTGAGGGTCCTCCAAAGTCATATTGATTAGGAGTCTTTCACTGTGAGCTCGGCCCCAAATTATCTTAAAAACTCTGTTCTGGTGGTGATGGGATTTTTGTGGTGCGCTAAAAATAGAATAAAAGCTCTAGCGCGTATTAATTTTTTTTTTCATTTATTCGGCACAGATGCATTCAAATTATTCGAAAGGGACGAGGCTTAAATGAATAAGAACTGCTGTTCTTTCTGTTCATCAAAAAATTGATTTTTTTAATGAAAATATTAAGCGTTTCCACGCTGATAATAATACAGAATTATTATTAAAAATCAGCATATTAGAATGATTTCTGAAGACTTTAGTAATTGAAAAATCAGCTTTGCATCACAGGAATAAATGATGAATTTTTAAAAAAAGTATTCAAATAAAAAAAGCATTATTTTAAATTAACATTTCACAAGATTCAAATTCAAAATGTGCTTCATTAGCAAATAAATACAGATTTATCGAGCATCTCTTAAAGGGACATTTAAAAATCTAGCAAATTATTACGAATTTCAAATTGTAGCCTATAACTAAATAATATTACCTTCACATAAAGTGGAAAGAAAGTAGTTTGAAATCATGAAAATATAACAATATAAGTTGTGTATGTGTAAATCGATTCAAATATATAACGAAACGGTGGTGAAAGAAAACAGATGAGTGGGTAGGAACGAAGACCATTTCCATAGAGGAATGCAAATTTTAGCAGCTTTGAATGTTGTAGCACTGTGGAACGGGTCAGGGCACAGATAATTACTACATAGTGCACAACAAAAGACTGAATCAGTGCACAGATTATAGTGCGACAAATATAAACACAGAGACGCGTAAACATTCAAGCAGATGCTGTTGTGCTGTAGGGAAAAATAATAGGGAAAACAACATTCCTGGTTTGTGTTTCGCAGTTTCACAAGTTATTTTTTGATCATAAAATTGGTTTAAAAGACTCGTTTTAAAATCTTTTCACGAAGCAAAATGATAATGACAAGCAATGAACGGTAACAAAACCAACCAACTCGCTAGTATTAACTTCAAGTAAAGTTGAAAATTGCATAAAAAAAGCTAAAAACAATCTCCACCTGCAGTCGGTGACTGGCGATTCTTACTGCAGACATCTTTAAATTCGTTGTCGATTCATTCACACGCATTGTTTGACCTTCACATTGCCAATTAAAGTGACTGTAGCTTCGTCCTTTCTGGATTGGGCTCGTTCTGAATGCAGCTGCCGGTCTAATAAGGCTCTCATTCCCTTGATCTGTATTAAAATGCGTTTCATTTTGTCTGTACATCGCGTGTGGTTGTCCTCCTACACGACGTCTCGCGTCTGTTTGTCAGCTTGGCCGTGTTGATGAGGCTACAGCGTGTTTGTTAAGCTCACGGTAGGTGACCCCTGGGAAAGGGTGGTCCGATGACCCCTAATTACAGCCCGCACTTCCACCCCGGCGTCTGAGAAATGCATTTTTTTTTTTTTTACCTCTCCCTCTTATTGTGTGGTCTGCACGATGTTGTTGAGTTCTGGGGGTCATGCAAGAGCTCTAAAACTGTCTTTTTTTTAAGGGAGAAAGAGTTTGTGTAAATATGATGTTTCTCCGAGGATGCTGGATGCGAGTTTTGGAGTATAAAACTTTATGGCTAGTGTTAGTTCTGGCAGTATATATAGATGTGTAGCATTGAAACAGCTGATGCAGGAGATTGTTTGGCTGTGGATTTATCGATGCGAGACGCTCTAAATCTCTCTCTGTTTGGCCGCCATAGCTTGCAGCACAGCATTTTTGAATTGTTGTTTAATTTGTAGTAATCTTTTATTATAGTTCTGTTTATGCCATAAATAGGCTAGTTAATTAAATTTTCTAAAACAAATGTAAAAAAACAAAACAAAAACGATTAATTGCATCCAAAATAAAAGTATTTGTGTATATAATATGTTTCTGTACTGTATGTATGTATATACAAATACACACATATACAATATTTAGAATTGTATATATTTTCATGTATTTGCATGAATATGTTTATATTGATATGATTTAGATTTTATATAAATGTTAATATATAAACAATTTCTATATTACATTCTATTTTACTTTTTTTAATTGTAAGAGCTGTGTGTGTACATGCATTCATTGTAAATAAAAAAATTGTTTTTATTTAAATAAATAAAAAATTACTACTTGTTTTAATATTTACTATTTTATTTGAAGTTTTAAAAAATATCTAAAATTATATAATTAACAGATTATATTTAAACCATATATAAACCATATATATTAAACCAAACAATATATATATTGGTTAATTATTTTTATGTTCAAATGTAAATGTTGTATTTAAAAATGTAATGGTTGTAAAATATTGTTTATATTTGTAAAATAAAAATATATTAATATTTTATTTTAATGTTTTAATTTATTAAAGGCTTATACTGTCGTTTATAATTTCACTCTGTCCGGTTTTTCAAAGAGATATGACATTGTGTCAAGTTTGCATTGCAAAATCCACTATCTGGTATTTTTTAAGTGTAATAATACATAATTGTTATATAGTGTGTAATGTGTGTGTGTAAGTATATTGATATCTGGATGGGCATGAATGACTGATCCGTCAAGCAGTATGAATATTAAAGACTGCTGTGTCATGATGTGAGAGTGACATTGATTGACAGCGCTGCTGGTGAGCTATAATACGGCTCTCCCTCCATAACATTTATCATTACAGGAAGCTTAATTAGCTTATGTATGTATTTAACCTTAAAGAGCAGCACTGCGGGGACACGATTCACCAAGACTAATGACCACAGAGAGATCGCACACATTTTCAAGCTGGCCTCTTTCCCACCGGGACCCCGGCGCCTCCCTCCCCTCGCTTTCTCTCACACAGCGTTTTAGTTTTTTCCTCCTCGCTTTGATGCTCTGCCTCTCCGTTTGTGTTCTCCAAGTGTCACTTCTCCTCCTGTCCCTTCTCGATCCGTTTTCCCGTTCCCACAATGCAATCTTTCTTTTTTTTTCTTTCCCTTTCTCACACTCACACTCTCGCTCTCTTCCTCCTCGTCTCGTCTCGGTGGGGCGACTCTTTCATGAACGAGCCGCGGGCAGAGGTAATTAATTGCGGGATGAGTGACGGAGACGCCATTAGCTCGGCAGGAAGCGCTCTGGCTGCTGCGGTCCTTCGAGCCGGACGCTGTAGCCGCGCAGGAAGTGACACGGCGGGCGTCTGTCAGCAGCCAGCCGTTACGCCGCGCCCCTCGCGTCTTCGTTCTCCGCGCACGGCGAACGGTGCCCTCGTCCTCGCTTCTCGTGCCAGCCGCCGCCGATAAGCTATCTTGCTTTTACATTAGCAAACACTTTACTGCTAAAACAGAGATGGCCGAGGCTGACATCCAGATTGCCTGAAGATTTTCTGATAAGAGACTTTCAGAGCTGAAGTGAGGCTGCTGATCTTGTGTTTTCTTCATGTTTTTGGCTGTTTGTGCCAAACCGATGTCTTTCAGCTGCCGCGATAACAAGTGCTCCGTTTGTACATTAAGCGGAGGTTTATTCTTTGTGTCTCGCACGGTTAGTGTTGGATCAATACTAACATTTTGGCTCGAGTATCATAGCAGCGTTTGGGATCTTGATATCAGTGCAACAAGTAGACGGCGTCAGGCTACAGAACAAATAAGACAACAGCTGTCAAAGATTGAAGAATTTTTATATTTATGATGTCTGAATATACTGTTTATATAAATTGCAGAATGACGGTTACGTCAAATATTTTAATAAATAATAAATGTCACGTATCAGTGCTTTACATACACATAAATCATTTTGATAAAATTTAAACTTTAATTAAATTTCATGCCTAAAATGAAAAAGCTGTATATTTTTATATAACACTATAAAATAATTATATATATGTATATGTATATGTATATGCGTGTGTGTGTATAAAGTGTATATTTATACTTTTTACTTTTTGAAACTATTTGCTTTCTTTTATATTATTTTTATATACAGTACAATTGTAGTAATAATAGTCAGTGACTTAAAAATGTATATTTTAGAAACGTAAACAATTTATAAACATCAATTCAATATGTGAATTTGTTCATTTTGACAATAAAATATATATACAAAAAATAAATAAATAAAAATAAAAAATAAATTTAAAAAAAAATAATATTATATATTATTATATATTATATATTATTATTATAATATATATATATTTTTTTTTTAAATAAATATATATATATTTTAAATATATTTTTATTTTGTCCTTGTCCAAAATACCACTGTACCACTGTTTGATTTATGTACAGTATTACATATAATAGTACTTCCGATTACCGTATTTATGTACCATGGTATTATTTTTTTTACCATGCTTGAGTACCACAGCTCTATATCTCATTGTTGAATGTGTCTTTCATCGGTCCTGGGGGTTGGATGATTAGTCGAGCCTCCGTAGTGAGTGGACATTTCTATAATTTGACTATAATTTGTAGTTATTTGTATGTACTTTCAAGTCACCTTGAAAGTACCTTCAGAATATTATCCAGCTCCAATCAACCAATCAAAGCTTTAGAAACTTCAACACGTGCCGCGTCTCAGATTATACAGGCCATTTAAAAAATCAGCTTTAGCTGAAGAATAAGGTCAAAAAATATCATGTAACGTTTAATTGGAACAGCTCCCAAGTGATCCGGAGACTGAATTTATTTTTCTCGGCACTGAGGGAAGGGAGCATATTTCATGGATTATGGCTTATGAAGACTGAAAATGGGATTAACAGGGTAGAAGGAATGGAAAAACGAGAAAAACGGAGTGAGTGACTGAGCAACTGACTGCTCGGGAAATTATATATGTAAGCAACAATTCTTTTTTTTTTCCTCTAGCCAACCTGCAGTGAAAAATTGGATTTCTTGTGCATTTTCTGTGTGTGTGCATGCATTTTCTAAATGTGTGGCATGAATTTCTCTCCCTCGGCCGCTCCGGCTTTTTATGTTTCAACGGAGAAAAGTGCTTAGCTGTGTGATAAGCGGGATATGCACAATAAGGTTAATGGAGAGACTGTCAACAGGCAGTAAGCTGCCAGGCCTCTCCTAATGGGGTGCTAATCAGTGCGAGGGAAAAGCCCTACTGGGGAAACAAGCAGCTGCTCGGGTGGCTGGATACAGTTACCGCCGGCGCGTAGATGCATAAAAACACGGGCGGCGGCGTTATGATGTCACACAGGAAGGCATTGAACCTTATGTGAAAGCCAAATGGGATAATTCATCGTTTAAGCCGCTGTAAATGCAAACACTGGCTGTTTTTATTGGACTGTATTTCGTTTTTACAGTATATGAATATGGCCCCCTGTTTGGTAAAGCAATAAGCCACGAGAGACTTTGCGGTACTTTGTTTACCACGTTTCAAGTTGCACTTCAGAGGGTTGTTTTAGTGTCATTGATTATATTTATTCTTTAAAATTTTACTGTTTTAGTCATTTTCAGTGTCAGATTATTATTTTTTTTTTGTCAGTTTTATTTTGGTACATCAAGTTAAGCTGAATTAAAATTAGAAAGGCTGTTTTAGCAACTAGCTCAAATTATTTTTAAAAATATTTTATTTAGGTAATTTATTTTTATTTCAAGCAACAAGAATGTTTTTTAATTTTAATTTCAGTTTTCACTAACTATAAAAACCAATTTATTTTTTATTGTT
The DNA here is from genome assembly GCF_018831695.1 of Puntigrus tetrazona. Lineage (NCBI taxonomy): Eukaryota > Metazoa > Chordata > Actinopteri > Cypriniformes > Cyprinidae > Puntigrus > Puntigrus tetrazona. The sequence continues at coordinate 4,554,976 of NC_056706.1, read as the reverse complement.
TTAATTTATGTTCTTTGTAAATATAATTTCATATTGCAAAATGTTTTACCAGTATATATATATATATATATATATATATATATAATTTTTTTTTTTTTTTATTAAATATTGTATATAATAAGTAAGATAATGTCTGCAAACTATGTAAGATTGTACATTTCTTGTTTTAAACTAAAACATAAAAGATTTTAAATAAATTTGTGCTTAAAACAAGAAAAAGATACTTAATTCTTAAAGCAAGACTCAAACATAAATTATGATTTCTGTATAAACAATATTTTATTTTATTTTTTATATATTTGCATTAAAATCACAGAACCTCAAGCTCTGTTGTTTGCCGTTTCTCTTTAAATGTATTATTTTTATCACATTAATTATACCATCTAGACTTATTTTTCAAACAGCAGGTGTGACATCATATCCTGTTGTTAATATCTAATTAGGATCATGCAAATAATGCTTGCAGCCTGGCCACTGGGTTTTAGCCACAACATGATGCAAAGACACGGCTGTTCCATAAGTAATGAAACATATTAATCATAATAACCTCAATAAACAATTCTTCTGCGCGTATTATAGTTCATTAGCCTAACCGTAGGCTGTTTACAGATGCCGCCATGGCAACGTGGCACGTTAATATAGAATTCAATTGATGTGACTTCAAACAAGGCTCGTCCAATCAGAAGAACAGCTACACATTATGTATGCAGCGCTCCCGGCGTGATGAGTTATGTACTGGTAAACGCTGACATTACCTCGCCGCTCTTTAGTTAACAAGCTCTTCTGCTTATCTGTAACCTTTGAGCCACGTTCAGCAAACACTCCATTCCTGGCTTGTTTAATTCATAATTAAGTAGTGATTGGAGCTTGTTAATGAGAACAAGCAAACTGACATTAAGAGGGACGGGGCAGGAAATGTCTTCAGGGTGCAGTTGACTTCAATTTGAGTGGGATATACACAGCGGTGGATGTTGTTAGCAGGTTTGTTAAGAGAAAACACGGCGGAGGTTTCTAATTGACCAACACGTTCTCACTCCCAAGTCGTCATTTATTGCCGCTTGGTCAGGACCCTTTTGCATCACTTTTTCGACTTGAAGGTCATCTGTTTTCATTTGCATGCGTTTGTAAATTTTAAATATATATATATATATATATATATATATATATATATATATATATATATATATATATAATTGGAGCAGGGATGGAGGCAGTGATCACAAATCAATCCTTTTGCCTCAGAAGACTTGGAATATTAATCCTTTTTGAATAATTAATGACGTTAGCTGTATCTGGCTGTTATATCTTGTGTTTTATTGACAAATGGTAGGTTTAGGGGCAGGGGTTAGGTTACGTGCTTTGAAATGTGTAAATAATGTAATAATCGGCAATGAATTATGTCGAAAAATGACGCTAAAGGGGTACCCTGTTCATCAAAAAGTGACCAAGCGGCAATGTGTGACGACTTGGGAATGAGAACGTGCTGAATCGACGGCAGAAAACCATCAGCCAAACTGTAATGATAGTTTTGTTTGTAATATTAATGATGCATGGATGGAGATGGACACATACATATGTTTTCAGATGGTAGCGTGAGTTTATTGGTTACGGTCGGAGGAATCGGACTAATGATGTCGCGTGCTAAAACTTCGGAGTGCACGAACACGGTGGAGCAGCTGCGTCCCAATTCTAAACGGCAAAAACTTGATGAAAAGCCCATTATAGTCCATTAGCAGAATCACCTGTGCTAAATATCTCTGACTGCAGTCTGTTAGCGCTCCTCCATGGGTTGTAATTTGTCCCTCTCGTTTTCATCACCTTGAATCAGCCTCTCGTGGAGGTACTTTGAAACTTTGAAAGAGACGGGACTTAACAGTTGTGTAATCCACTCCAGCAGCAGCGGGTCAGAGAACTCGGAGTGGACCACATTCAGTAATTCAGTGTCGTTCTCTTTGTTTTTGTCAGATTTCCAGAGTTGCGTCTGTCTGTCTATTTATCAGTCCGTATCTTGTTCTATCTATCCGGTCATCTATCTATCTATCATTGCATTGTTCTGCTCTTGTTCATTGAATCTAGTTTTAATACTGTTATTGCGTTCTTCTTCTGTCTATCATCGTCTCTGTCTGTTCAACGTGGGACATATTAAACATTTGTCTTTTCAAACTTTGCTTTTCTTCTTTAAAAATATGTGGATTTCTTAGCATTTCTGTGAGCCACGTCTCACACATGCAACGTTTCAGCAGAGAATCGCATCAGCTTGAAACCCTTTTCGTTGACCGAGCTTTGCGTTTTCTCATTAAATACACCCATCCCGAGCTTCACCTTATCAGAGTGGCTTCCTGACGCCCGTGGACGGTGTATTTGTTTACGGGCCAGTTGTCTGGAGTAATTTATCATTAGTTCACTGTTGTCATCTCGGGCAGAACTAAAGGTGATTCATCGCGCTCATTTTGCAGTATGAAGGCATGCTATCCTTCCCCTCGCTGCAGTCGCCACCTGTGCGCCCCTCGTGCCTCCGCGGGGAGTAAATCCTTCCTTACAAACACCCAATATGAAAATGAGATTTATTGTCGCGCTGATATGCAAACCTGTGCAGATTGATGGAGGTCCGGGTTAAATAGTTGCATCATTGTTAAGCGTGCTGCTTTTTTGGCTCGGGCTGCCGGTGAGCCGGGCGGCTAGTCGCTCTGATTTATGTCTCCTCCGCCTGCAAATTGCTTTTACTGCCACCCTGATTATTGTTCAGTGTTAAATAGATTACAGATCGTCCGAAATATCCTCGGATGCGCAACTTGGAAGGAGCCGGTTCGCAACCGTCGATAAGTGATAATCATCAATCAATTAATGCGGTTTGTGTAAACAGGGACCTTGTTTCTCTCTCCAGATTGTGCTCCGAGCGCGTCGTCGTTTCTGACCCACTAATATATCTCAGGATATGAGACTCGTTTTCCGTCGGCGTGATCAAAAGTCACGTCAATATGAGTGTCTTTGATAAATGCCGCAATCGGTTACGGGTAGAGTAGACCGTAATGACTCTTCTAGCGCGACTTGACACGCAGGACTAAGGAAGATACTCATTTACCGCTTCATCAGTGTGATCTGCCGAGAGAAGCCGCGCCTCGTAAAACTGGAGATGGATGCAAGTGCTGTGTAATAGGGTTTTTAGCCTCAGATTGCTGGATTTTAAGTTATTCCCACCCTAATGGCCTCGATTTCCTTTCTCGGCGCATTTGTGTGAGACCGAATACCACGTTTGTAGGCAAAGTTTCAGCCCGATAGATGTTATTTATTGGCCTTGAGCTCAATAAACTGGAATCAGTGTCAACTTTGGAATGAAAGTGGAATCGGTTTACGATATTTATGAGTCGGGATTGTTCGTGCTTTGCACCGAGGTTGAATTGTAACGGATCGCCCTTTTTTGTCATTTCCAGGGTTGCCCTCAGATTCTGCCTAGCAGCGACATCCTGGTACCGGCGGGGATCGTGCGACCAATCACTCTGCGAGCTCGGAACTTGCCCCAGCCTCAGTCGGGACAAAAGAACTATGAGTGCGTCTTTAAAATCCAGGGCAAAGTCCAGCGTATACCCGCTGTCCGTTTCAACAGCTCCTGCATCCAGTGCCAGAACACTTCGGTAAGAGCACTTTGCTTCGTTTCTAAGACAACATCTCTTTCACATACAAACTGCACTTTCAGTGCACTTCACACATAGTGGATATTAATGCAGGAAAAAAATTATTTTCTGTATAGCAGTGGCTTAATCTGAAGATTCAGGTTCACATCCTTTAGCAACATCAGAATTTCTTTACTAATAATGTTATTATTTATTCACCCTGATGTCAAGCACTATAAAACACCGTAAATGTCAATGCAATGTCTTGATGTTTGGTTAATAGAGACTCAAGAGCCAATGGCCAGGTTTCCATTCATTATACTATAATGTTCAAATGTTTGGGGACAGTACAGTTTTGTTGTTGTTGAAAAATAACGCCGTTATTCAGCTAGGATGCATTAGGTTATACAAAAGTGGGGGTGAATACTTTTGCATCGCTGCAAAACATATCTATTTCAAATGAATGGTTTATTACAGTTTTGTTCGTTAACTG